>NW_026775447.1:0-13504 GCF_963259705.1 Myotis daubentonii
TTTGATTGGAGCATTTAATGCATTTACATTTAAGGTTATTATTGATAGGTACTTATTTGTTGCCATTTTTTCTTTATGCCTCTGACCCTCTCTCTCTCTCTCTCTCTCTCTCTCTCTCTCTCTCTCTCTCTCTCTCTCTATATATATATATATATATATATATATATATATATATATATTTCTTCTTCCTACAGCAGTCACTTTAGCATTTCTTGCCATGCTGGTTTGGTGGTAATTAACCTCGTTAAACCTTTCTCTTTTTTTTTAAGTCTGGAGAGCTCTTTATCCACCTTTCATTTTAAATCCTAGCCTTCCTAGATAGAGTAAGTCTTGGAAACAGGTCCTTGCATTTCATTAATTTGAGTTCATGCCATTCCCCTCTGGCTTGTAGTATTTCTGTTTACAAATAAGCTGACAACCTAATGGGTATGCCCTTGTACATTACTAACTTTCTCTCTCTTTCTGCTTTTAAGATTCTCTCTTTGACTTTAACATTTGTGATTTCAATTATGATTGCGTTTGTGTGGATATCTTCAGGTTTATCTTGATTGGGACTCCCTATGCTTCCTGAAGTTGTGTGACTTTTTCTTTCACCAAGTTAGAGAAGATTTTTGTCATTATTTCTTGAAACAGGTTCTCTACCCTTTGCTCATTTTCTTCTCCTTTTGGTACCTCCATGATGCGAATATTGTTACATTTCATATTGTCACACAGTTTAAAACTGCCCTTGTTCTTTTTCCTTTTTGCTGCTCTGTCTTGTCTTCTAAATTGCTGATTTCATCCTCTGCTTCATCCAGTGTACTGTTCATTCCTTCAAGTGAATTTTTTTATTTCAAATATGGTATTCTTCATTTCTGACTGGTTATTCTTTATAGTTTCTATGTCCTCCTTTTTCATGCTGTTGAGAATCCCTGTAACCATTACTTTGAACACTCTTTCTGATAAATTACTTGCCTCCATTTCATTTAGCTCTTTTTCTGGAGATTTCACCTTTTCTTTCATTGGGAGTCTTTGTCTTTGTCTCCCCATTTGGGCTAACTCTTTGTGTTTGTTTCTATGTTTTATATGGAACTCCTATGACACACAGTATTGATGGGTAGACCTTCTGAATTAGCTTTTCTGTGGGAACCAGTGGTGTAGTCTTCTTGATTTCTTGAGCTGGTCATGTAGAAATGCCCCTTGTGTTGGTTATGTAGGCCTTACTGTTGTAATTGGGTCTTAATTGCTGTTGTCCTGTTCATGGGTGGGCTCTATCCTCAGGCTTGCTGAATGTGAGGCACAACCCCACCCATGTTATGCAAATTACTGTACAGGTGCTCACAGAACAAGACAAAACAAAACAACAGCAGCAACTGCAATAAAAGAATAGGAACAGAAAAAAAGAATAATAAAAGACAAGAGACAAAATAGTAGGAAAAGAAAAAATAATATGAAGGAAGGAAGAGAAAAATGAATCCTATATAATAAAAGAGTAATATGCAAATTGACCATCACTCCAACACACAAGATGGCCACCCCCATGTGGTCAAAGATGGCCGCCCCCATGTGGGCACAAGATGGCTACCAAAAGATGGCAAGCAGGGGAGGGCAGTTCGGTGGGACCAGGCATGCAAGGGAGGGCAGTTGGGGGCAATCAGGCCTGCAGGGGAGGGCAGTGGGGGGGAACCAGGCCTTCAGGGGAAGGCAGTTAGGGGTGACCAGGCCTGCAGGTGAGGGCAGTTGGTGGTGACCGGGCCTGCAGGGGAGGGCAGTTGGGGGGAACTAGGCCTACAGGGAAGGGCAGTTGCAGAGAACCAGGCCTACAAAGAAGGCCAGTTGGGGGGAACCAGGCCTGCAGGGGAGGGCAGTTTGGGGCAAACAGACCTGCAGGGGAGGGTAGTTGGGGGTGACCAGTCCTGCACAGGAGGGCAGTTGGGGGTGACCAGGCCAGCAGGGGAGGGCATTTAGGGGCAACTGGGCTGGTAGGGGAGGGTGGTCAGGGGCAACCAGGCCAGCAGGGGAGGGAAGTTTGGGGCAACCAGGCTGGCAAGGGAGAGAAGTTAGGAGTGACCGGGCCAGCAGGGAAGGGCAGTTGGGGGTGACCAGGCCTGCAGGGGAGGACAGTTTAGGGTGACCAAGTCAGCAGGGGAGGGCAGTTAGGAGTAACCAGGCCAGCAGGGGAGGGCAGTTAGGGGCAATCAGGCTGGCAGGGGAACAGTTAGGCATCAATCAGGCTGCCAAAACTGTACTAACATAGTATGATACCATGGAAGTTGTAGGAAATATTAAAAATCTGCAAATAACAGGATTGCTTCTATTATATTCTAGAATATTTTTCTCCCCTCTGGCTCTATTTTTGTTCATCAGTTTATTTTGTTCATTATATTCCACAAATGAGTGAGATCATATGATATTTATCTTTCTCAGACTGGCTTATTTTGTTAGCATGATGCTCTCCAGGTCCATCCATGCTGTTGCAAATGCTAAGAGTTCTATTTACAGCAGCATAGTATTCCATTGTGTAGATGTACCACAGTTTTTAATCCACTCATCTGCTGATAGGCACTTAAGCTGTTTCAAAATCTTAGCTATTGTAAATTGTGCTACTATGAACATAGGGGTGCATATGTCCTTTCTGATTGGTGTTTCTGATTTCTTGGGATGTAGTCCTAGAAGTGGAATCACTGGGTCAAATGGGAGTTCCATTTTTAGTTTTTTGAGGAAAAACCATATCATTCTCCACAATGGCTGCACCAGTCTGCATTCCCACCAGCAGTGCATGAGGGTTCCTTTTTCTCCGCATCCTTGCCAGCACTTGTCATTTGTTGATATCTTGATGATAGCCATTCTGACAGGTGTGAGATAGTATCTCGTTGTGGTTTAATTTGTATTTCTCTAATGATTAGTGATGTTGAGCATTCTTCATGTGTTTATTGGCCATCTGTATGTCCTCTTTGGAGACATGTTTATTCAGGTCCTTGGACCATATTTTAATTGAATTGTTTGTGGGGGGGTTTTGTTGTTGTTTTTGGTGTGTGTGTGTGTGTGTGTGTGTGTTGAGTTGTATGAGTTCTTTGTTTTTTTTTAGTTTTTTTTTTATTGCTTAAAGTATTACAAGGGGTATTACATATGTATCCATTTTATCCCCCCGCCCTAGACAGTCCCCTAGCCTCCCCTATCACCCAGTGTCTTATGTCCATTGGTTATGCTTATATGCATGCATACAAGTCCTTTAGTTGATCTCTTACCCCCCTACCTCCTGCCCCCCAACCCTCCCTGGCCTTCCCGCTGCAGTTTGACAATCTGTTTGAGGCAGCTCTGCCTCTGTATCTATTATTGTTCAAAAGTTTATAATGGTCTCTATTGTCCATGAATGAGTGAGATCATGTGGTATTTTTCCTTTATTGACTGGCTTATTTCCCTTAGCATAATGCTCTCCAGTTCCATCCATGACGTTGCAAATGGTAAGAGTTCCTTCCTTTTTACAGCAGCATAGTATTCCATCGTGTAGATGTACCACAGTTTTCTAATTCATTCATCTACTGATGGGCACTTAGGCTGTTTCCAGATCTTAGCTATGGTGAATTGTGCTGCTATGAACATAGGGGTGCATATATCCTTTCTGATTGTTGTTTCTGGTTTCTTGGGATATATTCCTAGAAGTGGGATCATTGCTGTTTTGATTTGCATCTCTCGGATGATTAGTGACTTTGAGCATGTTTTCATATGTCTCTTGGCTTTCTGGATGTCCTCTTTTGAAAGGTGTCTATTTAGGTCCTTTGCCCATTTTTTTATTGGATTGTTTATCTTTCTTTTGTTAAGTTGTATGAGTTCCCTATAAATTTTGGAGATTAGACCCTTATCAGATATGTCATTGGCAAATATGTTTTCCCACACAGTGGGTTTTCTCATTGTTTTGTTGATGGTTTCTTTTGCTGTGCAGAAGCTTTTTATTTTGATGTAGTCCCATTTGTTCATTTTTTCTTTAGTTTCAAGTGCCCTAGGAGCTGTATCAGTGAAGAAATTGCTTCGGCATATGTCTGAGATTTTCTTGCCTTTGGATTCTTCTAGAATTTTTATGGTTTCCCGTCATACATTTAAGTCCTTTATCCATTTTCAGTTTATTTTTGTGTATGGTGTAAGTTGGTGGTCTAGTTTCATTTTCTTGCATATATCTGTCCAATTTTCCCAGCACCATTTATTGAAGAGACTATCTTGGCTCCATTGTATGTTCTTGCCTCCTTTGTCAAATATTAATTGAGCATATTGGTTCGGGCCGATTTCTGGGGTCTCTATTCTATTCCATTGATCTATATGCCTATTCTTGTGCCAGTACCAGGCAGTTTTGAGAACAGTGGCTTTGTAATACAACTTGATATCTGGTATTGAGATCCCACCTACTTTGTTCTTTTTCAGGATTGCTGCAGCTATTCGGGGTCTTTTTTTATTCCAGATGAATTTTTGGAGAGTTCGTTCTAGATCTCTGAAGTATGCCGTTGGTATTTTAATGGGAAGTGCGTTGAATTTATAGATTGCTTTGGGTAGTATGGACATTTTAATGATGTTGATTCTACCAATCCATGAACACGGTATGTTCTTCCATCTGTTTATGTCTTCCTCTATATCTTTTTTCAACGTCCTGTAGTTTTCTGAGTAGAGGTCTTTTACCTCTTTAGTTAAGTTTATTCCTAGGTAGCTTAATTTTTTTTGGTGCAATGGTAAACGGGATTGTTTTTATAATCTCTCTTTCTGAAAGTTCACTATTGGTGTATAGAAATGCCTCAGATTTCTTGGGGTTAATTTTGTATCCTGCTACATTGCCAAATTCATGTATTAAGTCTAGTAGCTTTTTGATGGAATCTCTAGGGTTTTGTATGTATAATATCATGTCGTCTGCACATAAGGACAGTTTTACTTCCTCTTTTCCAATTTGGATGCCTTTTATTTCTTCTTCTTGCCGAATTGCAATGGCTAACACTTCCAGTACTATGTTGAACAGGAGTGGTGAGAGGGGGCATCCCTGTCTTGTTCCTGTTCTTAGGGGAAATGGTGTTAGTTTTTGTCCATTGAGTATGATGTTGGCTGTGGGCCTGTCATATATGGCTTTTATTATGTTGAGGTATGATCCTTCTACTCCCACCTTGCTGAGAGTTTTTATCAAAAATGGGTGTTGAATTTTGTCAAATGCTTTTTCTGCATCAATTGATATGACCATGTGGTTTTTTTCTTTCAATTTGTTTATGTGATGTATCACGTTTATTGATTTGCGGATATTGTACCATCCTTGCATCCCTGGGATAAATCCTACTTGGTCATGGTGTATGATCTTTCTGATGTACTGCTGGATCCGATTTGCTAAGATTTTGTTGAGGATTTTGGCATCTATGTTCATGAGGGATATTGGCCTGTAATTCTCTTTCATTGTGTTGTCTTTCCCTGGTTTTGGTATTAGGGTGATGCTGGCTTCATAGAATGAGCTTGGAAGTGTTCCTTCCTCTTGGATTTTTTGTAGTAGTCTGAGGAGGATAGGTTTTAGTTCTTCCTTGAATGTTTGGTAAAACTCCCCTGTGAAGCCGTCTGGTCCTGGGCTTTTGTTTGATGGAAGCTTTTTGATGACTGCTTCAATTTCTTCCATAGTTATTGGCCTGTTGAGATTTTTAGATTCTTCCTGATTGAGTTTTGGAATGTTGTATTTTTCTAGGAATTTGTCCATTTCCTCCATGTTGTCTAGTTTGTTGGAGTAGAGCTGTCCATAGTATTTTTTAACAATCATTTGTATTTCTGTGGGGTCTGTTGTTATTTCGCCTCTATCGTTTCTGATTTTATTTATTTGGGTCCTCTCTCTCTGCTTCTTGGTGAGTCTGGCTAGAGGTTTGTCAATCTTGTTTATCCTTTCAAAGAACCAGCTCTTGGTTTCATTGATTTTCTGTATTGTTTTTTTGGTCTCTATGTCATTTATTTCTGCTCTAATCTTTATTATCTCCTTCCTTCTGCTCACTCTGGGGTTTTCTTGTTGCTCTCTTTCTAATTCTTTGAGTTGTAGAGTTAGATGATTTACTACCATTTTTTCTTTTTGAGATAGGCCTGTAGAGCTATAAACTTCCCTCTCAGGACTGCTTTCATTGTTTCCCATAGGTTTTGGATTGTTGTGTTTTCATTGTCATTAGTTTCCAGGATGTTTTTAATTTCTTCTTTGATCTCATTGGTAACCCAATCAATATTTAATAGCATGCTATTCAGCTTCCAGGTGTTTGAGTATTTTGGGTTGTTTTTATTGTAGTTTATTTCTAGTATTATGCCATCGTGGTCTGCGAAGATGCTTTTTATGATTTCAATCTTCTTGAATTTGGGGATACTTTGCTTGTGACCCAATATGTGGTCTATTTTTGAAGATGTACCATGAGCACCTGAGAAGAACGTATATTCCCTGGCTTTGGGGTGAAGTGTTCTGAAGATGTCTATTAAGTCCATCTGATCTAGTGAGTCATTTAGGATTGCTGTATCTTTGCTGATTGTTTGTCTATAGGACTTATCCAGTGCTGTCAATGGTGTATTAAAGTTGTCGATCTCTCCTTTGATATCTTCCAGGAGTTTTTTTATGAATTTGGGTGCTCCTACATTGGGTGCATATATGTTTACCAGGGTTATATCTTCTTGTTGTATTGATCCCTTTAGTATTATGAAGTGGCCTTCCTTATCTCTTGTTAAGGCCTTCACTTTGAGGTCTATTTTGTCCGATATAAGTATTGCTACCCCAGCTTTCTTTTCCTTTGCATTTGCCTGAAAGATATTTTTCCATCCTTTCACTTTCAGTCTGTGTGAGTCCCTTCTAATGAGGTGGGTTTCTTGTAGACAGCAGATGTATGGGTCATGTTTTTTTATCCATTCAGCCACTCGATGTCTTTTGGTTGGAGCATTTAGTCCGTTTACGTTTAAAGTTATTATTGAAAGGTACTTGTTTGTAGCCATTTCTTTTTGTGTGTGTGTGTGTGGCTGTTTTCTTTCTGAGCTTTTTATTTCTTCTTTTTATACCAGTCCCTTTAGCATTCCTTGCATTGCTGGCTTGGTGGTGACAAACTCCCTTAGCCTTTTTTTGTCTGTGAAGCTTCTTATTTCCCCTTCAAGTTTGAATGATAGCCTTGCTGGATAGAGTATTCTTGGATTCAGTCCTTTGCTTTGCATCACTTTGTAAATTTCGGTCTATTCTTTTCTGGCCTGATGTGTTTCTGTTGAGAAATCATTTGACAGTCTAATGGGAGATCCCTTGTATGTAACTTTCCGTCTCTCTCTTGCAGCCTGTAAGATTCTCTCTTTGTCCTGAACATTTGCCATGGTGATTATGATGTGTCTTGGTGTGGGTCTTTTCGGGTTCACCTTGTTTGGGACTCTCTGTGGTTGTGTGACTTTTTTCTTCCCCACCTCAGGAAAGTTTTCTGATATCATTTCTTCAAGTAGGGTTTCTAATCCTTGTTCATCCTTCTGTTGTTCTGGTACTCCTATTATTCGTATGTTGTTTCGTTTCATGTTGTCCCAAAGCTCCCTTAGGCTCTCCTCCTGTCTTTTAATTTTTTTCTCCAATTGCAGTACATTTTGGGTGTGTTTTGCTTCCTTGTCTTCTAATTCACTAATTCGGTCCTCCGCTTCTCCTAGTCTACTGTTGATACTTTCAATGGAGTTTTTCATTGCAGCTATATCACTCTTCATTTCTTCTTGGGTCTTACTTAAGTTGTTGATTTTTTCATCTGTTTCTTCTAGCTTCTTCCATATGTTATCGATTTTTTCATCTGTTTCTTCTAGCTTCTTCCATATGTTATCGATTTTTTCATCTGTTTCTTCTTGCTTCTTGAAGAGGTTGTCGATTTTTTCCTCCATCCGGTTTATGCACTCTAGGACCCTTATTCTGAATTCTTTATCTGTCATGTTGCATGCCTCTGTATTACTTAGCTGCTTTTCTGGAGAGTCCTCCTTCTCTTTCCTTTGGGGGTTTCTTTGTCTACCCATGTTTGATCTCACTGACATATCTAGATGTTGAGTCGTTCAGTGGTTGCTCCCTGGGTGGCAGTGACTCCTTGGTCTGTGGTTGCTCTTCGGGCGGTTGCGGTAGCTGCTGCTCTTCAGTTGGCAGCAGCTCCTCTGGTGGGTGCTGTTCACAGCTGTGGTGGCTCTTCTGGCTGGTGGGGCGAGGTTTCACGTACAGCTGCTGTTCCTCAGCAGAGGATGTGGTGCTCAGGAGGTTGCTGTTGCTTGGATCTGCTGCATTGATTTAAAGGCACAAAATACAACAAAACAAGGCACCACGTACCAGGCACTATACACAAATATATTCACGATATTAATAACTCCAAATAAAGGTGACCACCTGAATTAAGAGAATTAGGGGATAAGGAAGAAGGAAGAGAAAAAGATAAAAGAAAAAAAAGAAAAGAAAAGTAGGGACCAAAAAAAGGAGTGCAAAAATGAAATCGGGATAAATGAAGATCAAGAGAACCAAGATGGCGGCATAGGTTAACGCCGGAGTTTGCTGCTTTGAACAACTACTTCAAAAGTGAAACCAAAAAACGGAAGGGACATCACCCAGAACCACAGGAACGCTGGCTGAGTGGAGGTCCTACAACTAGGAGGAAAGAGAAACGCATACGGACACTCAGAGGAGGCGCAGTGCTGAAGTCAAATTCTGAGGTGCGGAGTGTGCGGAGCGGGCTGGCGGCGGAGGGTGCGGTTGTTGTTTTCAATCTGGAGGGAGTCGCAGACTCTGAGCACCAGATCCGGGCGAGTCTTTAGGGACCCAGACTCAAACGGGAGAAGCGGGACTGTCTGGCTTCGGTCAGAGCGAGTGCAGCCTTCTCTCCCAGCTTTGCAGCGGGTGCTGGGACTCAGAGAGGCAGAGCCCCTGGGGACAGGACTGAGAGCCGCCATAACTGCTCTCTCCGGCCCACCCTGTTGATCCTGTGCGACCCGCCCCGCCCCGCCCAAGCCCTGCACAGAGGCATTTGCCAGATAGCCTCAGGCAAAGGCTAGATTAGCACCTCCCTAGAGGACAGAAGTTCTCTCACTGCTGACACAGGTGAATCTCATAGCCACTTGGCCTGGAGGTCAAACCCTCCCTGGAATTAGCTACAACAATCAAGATTTATCTATAAGACTGTGAACAAAGACCACTAGGGGGTGCACCAAGGAAGCATAACAAAATGCGGAGACAAAGAAACAGGACAAAATTGTCAATGGAAGAAATAGAGTTCAGAACCACACTTTTAAGGTCTCTCAAGAACTGTTTAGAAGCTGCCGATAAACTTAATGAGATCTACACGAAAACTAATAAGACCCTCGATCTTATATTGGGGAACCAACTAGAAATTAAGCACACACAGACTGAAATAACGAATATTATACAGACGCCCGACAGCAGACCAGAGGAGCGCAAGAATCAAGTCAATGATTTGAAATGCGAGGAAGCAAAAAACATCCAACCGGAAAAGCAAAATGAAAAAAGAATCCAAAAATGCGAGGATAGTGTAAGGAGCCTCTGGGACAGCTTCAAGCGTACCAACATCCGAATTATAGGGGTGCCAGAAGATGAGAGAGAGCAAGATATTGAAAACCTATTTGAAGAAATAATGACAGAAAACTTCCCCCACCTGGTGAAAGAAATGGACTTACAGGTCCAAGAAGCTCGGAGAACCCCAAACAAAAGGAATCCAAAGAGGACCACACCAAGACACATCATAATTAAAATGCCAAGAGCAAAAGATAAAGAGAGAATCTTAAAAACAGCAAGAGAAAGAAACTCAGTTACCTACAAGGGAATACCCATACGACTGTCAGCTGATTTCTCAACAGAAACTTTGCAGGCCAGAAGGGAGTGGCAAGAAATATTCAAAGTGATGAATACCAAGAACCTACAACCAAGATTACTTTATCCAGCAAAGCTATCATTCAGAATTGAAGGTCAGATAAAGAGCTTCACAGATAAGGAAAAGCTAAAGGAGTTCATCACCACCAAACCAGGATTATATGAAATGCTGAAAGGTATCCTTTAAGAAGAGGAAGAGGAAGAAAAAGGTAAAGATACAAATTATGAACAACAAATATGCATCTATCAACAAGTGAATCTAAGAATCAAGTGAATAAATAATCTGATGAACAGAATGAACTGTTGATTATAATAGAATCAGGGACATAGAAAGGGAATGGACTGACTATTCTTGGGGGGGAAAGGGGTGTGGGAGATGTGGGAAGAGACTGGACAAAAATCGTGCACCTATGGATGAGGACAGTGGGTGGGGAGTGAGGGCGGAGGGTGGGGCGGGAACTGGGAGGAGGGGAGTTATGAGGGGAAAAAAAAAAGGAACAAATGTAATAATCTGAACAATAAAGATTTAATTAAAAAAAATAAATAAATAAAAATAAATGAAGATCAAAAACAAACAAACAAACAAACAAAAAAACAAAAAACAAAAATGAAATCGGGAAAAAGGAGGGGGGAAAATAAAAGCGAGAAAAGAAAAGAAAAAAAAAAGAGCGAAAAGAGAGAATGAAGTGGAAGAGGGGAAGAGACTTTTTATATGAGGAGAATACTCCTATAGAACAGCCATTAATCCCAACAAATTCCAGCAACAGCTCCCTGGATATGAATGCAAACTAGAAACAACCAATAATATAACAATGAAAATAGAATGGAGAACACTAATCCCAAAATAAAATAAAGAGAAAATAAAATGGCACTTTAAAAAATGGTAAAATGGTAGCAGTAATAATACTGGTTAAAAAATAAGAAGGTAGTAATTAAAAGGGTAAAATCAGGTGATGGAAAAAGAAAAAAAAAAGAACAGAAAAAAAAATTAAAAAAAATTGATTTCTTAGTTAAAAAGTGAAAAAAGAAAAAAAAATGCAGTAGTGAAGGTCCTTCGGTTCTTCTATTCTTCAGTGTGGCTCGCCTTAGACCTTCCAGGTATTCAGGAGAGTGTTGAGTTTCCCTGCGATATACTGTTCCTCTGTGTTGTGAACCACAGTCCTTATTTTAAAGCAGGTCGCATTTATTTCCCAGACTGCCTTATTTTGTGTTTAGCAAAGAGTCAGTTTGTGGGTCAGCCTCTGGGTGGCAGTGTTCTGGGGTTGGCCTCTGAGGCTATAGGGCCTCTCTGTAGAGTGGAAGTTCACTGCCCAGAGCTGACTGCGTAGTAGTTAGTTACCGGCGCTATGTTGTTGCTGGGATTGAAAATCCCCCTATAGGCCAGACCCTGTTAACTCCCAGGGACTGATCAGGTTATTTTAATCCTTGATCTCGTACAGGGTGGAATCTGGGTGTGGCTGTGCTCCTTGCTTGGGGGCCGGGGGGAGGAGCCTCACTCTCTGGAGAGAATGGCTGCCCCAGTCTTGGGCTCAGGGGTGTCTCAGCACTCAATTCGCTGCCACCTCTCCCGGCTCCCCCTCTTTCCCCAGTCTCTCCCCAGATTCCACTCCTCCGCACACTCTCCCTCTCTTCAGCACAGGTGAGTGTCTGTATCCGAAATGTCCCATGAACAGGATTCAGTGAAAACAGACAAACAAACGCCGGCCGCGGAAACGGGGAAGGCTTGGTTTCTGTAAGCTTCTTCTCTTACCGGGACTGTATGGTCAGGTCAGCTCTTCAGGCTGCCCCCTTTAGGCTCAGTCCTCCGCGGTCACAGAACCCAGCTCTCAATTTCCCTGGCGGCGCCAGGAATCCCGCAGTTCTCCTTTCCCCCGTCAGGGGCTGTGCCTGTCCCAGGGGACGGGGCTGTCTGCCACGTGGTCTCCCTCCGACTCTCTGGGCTCAGAGGTCTGGCAAACTTTCCTGCCCAAATCCCTGTTTTTTTTTACCTTTCCAGGGGAGTTCTGCTCTTCCCGGCTGTAAACCCTCTCACCAGCTGAGCAATTTCGCCAATTCGGTGTGGGTGTTACTAGTTTCAGCTGTTCATTCCATTTGCTCCGGGACACGACCTGGGACGCGTCTGCCTATATCGCCGCCATCTTGGTTCTCCAAGGCTGGACTTTCACATGGAAATTGCTAATAGTCAATTCCACAGGGGGGCTGGAGTTCAAGATTAAAATCAGGATGAAACATTTAGCTGTGGAAGTCTTTGCATGAAGCTGGCATTTGAAACATCCTGAGAGACTTAGTGATTATAACGAGAAAGCATAGAGTATGAGGGGCAGAGACTTGAACCAAACTTAGGACATTACTCATTTAGGGTAAAAACAGTGTTGGCATGGAGCTAAAAAAAAAAAAAAGCAGCAATAAGGAAGGAAAGTTTCACTTAGGAAGCAGGAAGCCAAGGAAGGCAGGACATTTTGGTCGAGTAGAAAAGCTGAGGAGAATGAGGACTGAAAATAAGGTATTATTTTATGAAAAGAATGCAGTGTTGGAGGTAGAAGCCCAATCAGAGGAGGCTAACACAGGGAGGGTTAGAGCTCTGCTAGTGAATTGACCGAGTTCTTTGTTTTTGGATATTAACTCCTTATTGGATGTATCATTGATGAGTATCTTCTTCCATTAAATAGGTTGTTAGTTGTCTTTTCATGTTGTTGATGGTTTCCTTTGCTTTGCAAACCTTTTTTTCAGATTGTCCACTTTGCTGTACATAATTGTTCAAGGTATTTTCTTACAATCCCTTGTATTTCTTTTTTCTTTCTTCATGAGCCTGATGAAAGGTTTTTTCAATCTTGTTTATCTTTTCAAAGATCTTTTCTATTTTTTAGACTCTATTTCACTTATTTCCACTCTGATCTTCATTTTTTCCTTTATTCTACTTATTTCGGACTTTATTTGTTGTTCTTTTTCTAGTTTCTTTAGGTGAAAGGTTAGATTATTTATTTGAGATTTTTCTTGTTTCTTGAGATAACCCAGTATTGCTACGAATTTCCTCTTATGGCAGCTTTTGCTGTGTCCCATAGGTTTTGGGTTGTTTTGTTTTCATTTTCATTTGTCTAAAGGAAATGACATTTTTTTTTCATTTCTTTTTTATCTTATTGTTAACCCTTCCATCTATTTGTGTGCTTTTCAGTTTTTTTCTTGTAATTGGTTTCTAGTTTCATACTACTGTGATCAGAGAAGATGCTTGATATGATTCCAGTCTTCTTAAATTTGTTGAGACTTGTTTTGTAGCATAAATGTAGTCTATTCTGGAAAATGTTCCATGTGAAATCGAAAGGAATGTATATTCTGCTGCTTTGGGGTGAAATGTTTTAAAAATATCAATTAATTCCATCTGATCTAGTGTGTCATTTAAGGCTACTGTTTCCTTATTGGCTTTCTGTCTAGATCAGCGGTTCTCAACCTGTGGGTCGCAACCCCTTTGGCAGTTGAACAACCCTTTACAGGGGTCGCCTAAGACCATCCTGCATATCAGATATTTACACGACAATTCATAACAGTAGCAACATTACAGTTATGAAGTAGCAACGAAAATAATTTTATGGTTGGGTCACAACATGAGAAACTGTATTTAAAGGGCCAGAAGGTTGAGAACCACTGGTCTAGAAGATCAATCCATTGATGTCAATGTGG
>NW_026775448.1:300000-494000 GCF_963259705.1 Myotis daubentonii
TACAGAGCTCAGAATTGGTGTCTAAAGCCTTTGAATCACGAGAATAGTTTTTATGTTTACAATTTAGGAGGATATGCTTTGTCGTTTCTTTGTGTGAATCAGTTAAAATGGTGGCGGTTCCAGTAAACACTTCTAAGCAAACTGTCTAATTGTGGTAAAACTGTTAAAATACACAATGAGAGTTCCCAGAAATGATTAAGAACGTGTAATAAACATCTCAAGTACACGTAAATAGATTTTTACTACATTTACTGTCGAATTCAATCACGGAGGTTTCCAGTGGAAAGCTGTGAAATGACGAAAATACTGGTAATGTTTACAAGTACGGGTACTTCTGGAGGCGTTTTCACGGGACTGTGCTTTCAAATATTAAGAGTTCATGTTTACAGAGCTCAGAATTGGTGTCTAAAGCCTTTGAATCACGAAAATAGTTTTTATGTTTACAATTTAGGAGGATTGGCTTTGGCGTTTTTTTTGTGTGAATCAGTTAAAATGGTGGCGGTTCCAGTAAACAGTTCTAAGAAAAATCTCTAATTGTGGTAAAACTTTTAAAATACACAATGAGAGTTCCCAGATATGATTAAGAACGTGTAATAAACCCCTCAAGTACACGTAAATAGATTTTTACTACATTTACTGTCGAATTCAATCACGGAGGTTTCCAGTGGAAAGCTGTGAAATGACGAAAATACTGGTAATTTTTACAAGTACGGCTACTTCTGGTGGCATTTTCACGGGACTGTGCTATCAATTATTACGAGTTCATGTTTACAGGGCTCAGAATTGGTGTCTAAAGCCTTAGAATGACGAGAATAGTTTTTATGTTTACAATTTAGAAGGATTGGCTTTGGCTTTTTTTTGTGTGAATCAGTTAAAATGGTGGCGGTTCCAGTAAATACTTCTAAGCAAACTGTCTAATTGTGGTAAAACTGTTAAAATACACAATGAGAGTTCCCAAAAATGATTAAGAACGTGTAATAAACATCTCAAGTACACGTAAATAGATTCTTACTACATTTACTGTCGAATTCAATCACGGAGGTTTCGAGTGGAAAGCTGTGAAATGACGAAAATACTGGTAATGTTTACAAGTACGGGTACTTCTGGAGGCGTTTTCACGGGACTGTGCTTTCAAATATTAAGAGTTCATGTTTACAGAGCTCAGAATTGGTGTCTAAAGCCTTAGAATGAGGAGAATATTGTTTATGCTTACAATTTAGGAGGATTGGCTTCGGCGCTTTTTTGTGCGTATCATTTAAAATGGTGATGGTTCCAGGAAATACTTCTAAGCAAACTGTCCAATTGTGGTAAAACTGTTAAAATACACAATGAGAGTTCCCAGAAATGATTAAGAACGTGTAATAAACCCCTCAAGTACACGTAAATAGATTCTTACTACGTTTACTGTCGAATTCAATCACGGAGGTTTCGAGTGGAATGCTGTGAAATGACGAAATTCTGGTAATGTTTACAAGTCAGGGTACTTCGGGTGACGTTTTCACGGACTGTGCTTTCAATTATTACGAGTTCATGTTTACAGAGCTCAGAATTGGTGTCCAAAGCCTTGGAATGACGAGAATAGTTTTTATATTTACAATTTTGGAGGATTGGCTTTGGCTTTTTTTTGTGTGAATCAGTTAAAATGGTGGCGGTTCCAGTAAATACTTCTAAGCAAACTGTCTAATTGTGGTAAAACTGTTAAAATACACAATGAGAGTTCCCAGAAATGATTAAGAACGTGTAATAAACATCTCAAGTACACGTAAATAGATTCTTACTACATTTACTGTCGAATTCAATCACGGAGGTTTCGAGTGGAAAGCTGTGAAATGACGAAAATACTGGTAATGTTTACAAGTACGGGTACTTCTGGAGGTGTTTTCACGGGACTGTGCTTTCAAATATTAAGAGTTCATGTTTACAGAGCTCAGAATTGGTGTCTAAAGCCTTTGAATCACGAGAATAGTTTTTATGTTTACAATTTAGGAGGATTGGCTTTGGCTTTTTTTTGTGTGAATCAGCTAAAATGGTGGCGGTTCCAGTAAACAGTTCTAAGCAAACTGTCCAATTGTGGTAAAACTGTTAAAATACACAATGAGAGTTCCCAGAAATGATTAAGAACGTTTAATAAATCCCTCAAGTACACGTAAATAGATTCTTACTACATTTACTGTCGAATTCAATCACGGAGGTTTCGAGTGGAATGCTGTGAAATGACGAAATTCTGGTAATGTTTACAAGTCCGGGTACTTCGGGTGGCGTTTTCACGGGACTGTGCTTTCAATTATTACGAGTTCATGTTTACAGAGCTCAGAATTGGTGTCTAAAGCCTTGGAATGACGAGAATAGTTTTTATATTTACAATTTAGGAGGATTGACTTTGGCTTTTTTTGTGTGTGAATCAGTTAAAATGGTGGCGGTTCCAGTAAATACTTCTAAGCAAACTGTCTAATTGTGGTAAAACTGTTAAAATACACAATGAGAGTTCCCAGAAATGATTAAGAACGTGTAATAAACATCTCAAGTACACGTAAATAGATTCTTACTACATTTACTGTCGAATTCAATCACGGAGGTTTCGAGTGGAAAGCTGTGAAATGACGAAAATACTGGTAATGTTTACAAGTACGGGTACTTCTGGAGGCGTTTTCACGGGACTGTGCTTTCAAATATTAAGAGTTCATGTTTACAGAGCTCAGAATTGGTGTCTAAAGCCTTTGAATCACGAGAATAGTTTTTATGTTTACAATTTAGGAGGATTGGCTTTGGCGTTTTTTTTGTGTGAATCAGTTAAAATGGTGGCGGTTCCAGTAAACAGTTCTAAGCAAACTGTCTAATTGTGGTAAAACTGTTAAAATACACAATGATAGTTCACAGAAATGATTAAGAACGTGTAATAAACACCTCAAGTACACGTAAATAGATTCTTACTACCTTTACTGTCGAATTCAATCACGGAGGTTTCGAGTGGAAAGCTGTGAAATGACGAAAATACGGGTAATGTTTACAAGTACGGGTACTTCTGGAGGCGTTTTCACGGGACTGTGCTTTCAAATATTAAGAGTTCATGTTTACAGAGCTCAGAATTGGTGTCTAAAGCCTTTGAATCACGAGAATAGTTTTTATGTTTACAATTTAGGAGGATTGGCGTTGGCGTTTTTTTGTGTGAATCAGTTAAAATGGTGGCGGTTCCAGTAAACAGTTCTAAGCAAACTCTCTAATTGTGGTAAAACTGTTAAAATACACAATGAGAGTTCACAGAAATGATTAAGAACGTGTAATAAACACCTCAAGTACACGTAAATAGATTCTTACTACCTTTACTGTCGAATTCAATCACGGAGGTTTCCCGTGGAAAGCTGTGAAATGACGAAAATACTGGTAATGTTTACAAGTCCGGGTACTTCTGGTGGCGTTTTCACGGGACTGTGCTTTCAATTATTACGAGTTCATGTTTACAGAGCTCAGAATTGGTGTCTAAAGCCTTGGAATGAGGAGAATATTGTTCATGCTTACAATTTAGGAGGATTGGCTTCGGCGCTTTTTTGTGCGTATCATTTAAAATGGTGACGGTTCCAGGAAATACTTCTAAGCAAACTGTCCAATTGTGGTAAAACTGTTAAAATACACAATGAGAGTTCCCAGAAATGATTAAGAACGTGTAATAAACCCCTCAAGTACACGTAAATAGATTTTTACTACATTTACTGTCGAATTCAATCATGGAGGTTTCGAGTGGAAAGCTGTGAAATGATGAAAATACTGGTAATGTTTACAAGTACGTGTACTTCTGGAGGTGTTTTCACGGGACTGTGCTTTCAAATATTAAGAGTTCATGTTTACAGAGCTCAGAATTGGTGTCTAAAGCCTTTGAATCACGAGAATAGTTTTTATGTTTACAATTTAGGAGGATATGCTTTGTCGTTTCTTTGTGTGAATCAGTTAAAATGGTGGCGGTTCCAGTAAACACTTCTAAGCAAACTGTCTAATTGTGGTAAAACTGTTAAAATACACAATGAGAGTTCCCAGAAATGATTAAGAACGTGTAATAAACATCTCAAGTACACGTAAATAGATTTTTACTACATTTACTGTCGAATTCAATCACGGAGGTTTCCAGTGGAAAGCTGTGAAATGACGAAAATACTGGTAATGTTTACAAGTACGGGTACTTCTGGAGGCGTTTTCACGGGACTGTGCTTTCAAATATTAAGAGTTCATGTTTACAGAGCTCAGAATTGGTGTCTAAAGCCTTTGAATCACGAAAATAGTTTTTATGTTTACAATTTAGGAGGATTGGCTTTGGCGTTTTTTTTGTGTGAATCAGTTAAAATGGTGGCGGTTCCAGTAAACAGTTCTAAGAAAAATCTCTAATTGTGGTAAAACTGTTAAAATACACAATGAGAGTTCCCAGAAATGATTAAGAACGTGTAATAAACCCCTCAAGTACACGTAAATAGATTTTTACTACCTTTACTGTCGAATTCAATCACGGAGGTTTCGAGTGGAATGCTGTGAAATGACGAAATTCTGGTAATGTTTACAAGTCCGGGTACTTCGGGTGGCGTTTTCACGGGACTGTGCTTTCAAATATTAAGAGTTCATGTTTACAGAGCTCAGATTTGGTGTCTAAAGCCTTGGAATGACGAGAATAGTTTTTATGTTTACAATTTAGGAGGATTTGCTTTGTCGTTTCTTTGTGTTAATCAGTTAAAATGGTGGCGGTTCCAGTAAACACTTCTAAGCAAACTGTCTAATTGTGGTAAAACTGTTAAAATACACAATGATAGTTCCCAGAAATGATTAAGAACGTGTAATAAACACCTCAAGTACACGTAAATAGATTCTTACTACCTTTATTGTCGAATTCAATCACGGAGGTTTCCCGTGGAAAGCTGTGAAATGACGAAAATACTGGTAATGTTTACAAGTCCGGGTACTTCTGGTGGCGTTTTCACGGGACTGTGCTTTCAATTATTACGAGTTCATGTTTACAGAGGTCAGAATTGGTGTCTAAAGCCTTGGAATGACGAGAATAGTTTATATGTTTACAATTTAGGAGGATTGGCTTTGGCTTTTTTTTGTGTGAATCAGTTAAAATGGTGGCGGTTCCAGTAAATACTTCTAAGCAAACTGTCTAATTGTGGTAAAACTGTTAAAATACACAATGAGAGTTCCCAGAAATGATTAAGAACGTGTAATAAACATCTCAAGTACACGTAAATAGATTCTTACTACATTTACTCTCGAATTCAATCACGGAGGTTTCGAGTGGAAAGCTGTGAAATGATGAAAATACTGGTAATGTTTACAAGTACGGGTACTTCTGGTAGCGTTTTCACGGGACTGTGCTTTCAAATATTAAGAGTTCATGTTTACAGAGGTCAGAATTGGTGTCTAAAGCCTTTGAATCACGAGAATAGTTTTTGTGTCTACAATTTAGGAGGATTGGCTTTGGCGTTTTTTTTGTGTGAATCAGTTAAAATGGTGGCCATTCCAGTAAATTCTTCTAAGCAAACTGTCTAATTGTGGTAAAACTGTTAAAATACACAATGAGAGTTCCCAGAAATGATTAAGAACGTTTAATGAACATCTCACGTACACGTAAATAGATTCTTATTACATTTACTGTCGAATTCAATCACGGAGGTTTCGAATGGAAAGCTGGGAAATGACGAAAATACTGGTAATGTTTACAAGTACGGGTACTTCTGGAGGCGTTTTCACGGGACTGTGCTTTCAAATATTAAGAGTTCATGTTTACAGAGCTCAGAATTGGTGTCCAAAGCCTTGGAATGACGAGAATAGTTTTTATATTTACAATTTTGGAGGATTGGCTTTGGCTTTTTTTTGTGTGAATCAGTTAAAATGGTGGCGGTTCCAGTAAATACTTCTAAGCAAACTGTCTAATTGTGGTAAAACTGTTAAAATACACAATGAGAGTTCCCAGAAATGATTAAGAACGTGTAATAAACATCTCAAGTACACGTAAATAGATTCTTACTACATTTACTGTCGAATTCAATCACGGAGGTTTCGAGTGGAAAGCTGTGAAATGACGAAAATACTGGTAATGTTTACAAGTACGGGTACTTCTGGAGGTGTTTTCACGGGACTGTGCTTTCACATATTAAGAGTTCATGTTTACAGAGCTCAGAATTGGTGTCTAAAGCCTTTGAATCACGAGAATAGTTTTTATGTTTACAATTTAGGAGGATTGGCTTTGGCTTTTTTTTGTGTGAATCAGCTAAAATGGTGGCGGTTCCAGTAAACAGTTCTAAGCAAACTGTCCAATTGTGGTAAAACTGTTAAAATACACAATGAGAGTTCCCAGAAATGATTAAGAACGTGTAATAAACCCCTCAAGTACACGTAAATAGATTCTTACTACATTTACTGTCGAATTCAATCACGGAGGTTTCAAGTGGAATGCTGTGAAATGACGAAATTCTGGTAATGTTTACAAGTCCGGGTACTTCGGGTGGCGTTTTCACGGGACTGTGCTTTCAATTATTACGAGTTCATGTTTACAGAGCTCAGAATTGGTGTCTAAAGCCTTGGAATGACGAGAATAGTTTTTATATTTACAATTTAGGAGGATTGACTTTGGCTTTTTTTTTGTGTGAATCAGTTAAAATGGTGGCGGTTCCAGTAAATACTTCTAAGCAAACTGTCTAATTGTGGTAAAACTGTTAAAATACACAATGAGAGTTCCCAGAAATGATTAAGAACGTGTAATAAACATCTCAAGTACACGTAAATAGATTCTTACTACATTTACTGTCGAATTCAATCACGGAGGTTTCGAGTGGAAAGCTGTGAAATGACGAAAATACTGGTAATGTTTACAAGTACGGGTACTTCTGGAGGCGTTTTCACGGGACTGTGCTTTCAAATATTAAGAGTTCATGTTTACAGAGCTCAGAATTGGTGTCTAAAGACTTTGAATCACGAGAATAGTTTTTATGTTTACAATTTAGGAGGATTGGCTTTGGCGTTTTTTTTGTGTGAATCAGTTAAAATGGTGGCGGTTCCAGTAAACAGTTCTAAGCAAACTGTCTAATTGTGGTAAAACTGTTAAAATACACAATGATAGTTCACAGAAATGATTAAGAACGTGTAATAAACACCTCAAGTACACGTAAATAGATTCTTACTACCTTTACTGTCGAATTCAATCACGGAGGTTTCGAGTGGAAAGCTGTGAAATGACGAAAATACGGGTAATGTTTACAAGTACGGGTACTTCTGGAGGCGTTTTCACGGGACTGTGCTTTCAAATATTAAGAGTTCATGTTTACAGAGCTCAGAATTGGTGTCTAAAGCCTTTGAATCACGAGAATAGTTTTTATGTTTACAATTTAGGAGGATTGGCGTTGGCGTTTTTTTGTGTGAATCAGTTAAAATGGTGGCGGTTCCAGTAAACAGGTCTAAGCAAACTCTCTAATTGTGGTAAAACTGTTAAAATACACAATGAGAGTTCACAGAAATGATTAAGAACGTGTAATAAACACCTCAAGTACACGTAAATAGATTCTTACTACCTTTACTGTCGAATTCAATCACGGAGGTTTCCCATGGAAAGCTGTGAAATGACGAAAATACTGGTAATGTTTACAAGTCCGGGTACTTCTGGTGGCGTTTTCACGGGACTGTGCTTTCAATTATTACGAGTTCATGTTTACAGAGCTCAGAATTGGTGTCTAAAGCCTTGGAATGAGGAGAATATTGTTTATGCTTACAATTTAGGAGGATTGGCTTCGGCGCTTTTTTGTGCGTATCATTTAAAATGGTGACGGTTCCAGGAAATACTTCTAAGCAAACTGTCCAATTGTGGTAAAACTGTTAAAATACACAATGAGAGTTCCCAGAAATGATTAAGAACGTGTAATAAACCCCTCAAGTACACGTAAATAGATTTTTACTACATTTACTGTCGAATTCAATCATGGAGGTTTCGAGTGGAAAGCTGTGAAATGACGAAAATACTGGTAATGTTTACAAGTACGGGTACTTCTGGAGGTGTTTTCACGGGACTGTGCTTTCAAATATTAAGAGTTCATGTTTACAGAGCTCAGAATTGGTGTCTAAAGCCTTTGAATCACGAGAATAGTTTTTATGTTTACAATTTAGGAGGATATGCTTTGTCGTTTCTTTGTGTTAATCAGTTAAAATGGTTGCGGTTCCAGTAAACACTTCTAAGCAAACTGTCTAATTGTGGTAAAACTGTTAAAATACACAATGAGAGTTCCCAGAAATGATTAAGAACGTGTAATAAACATCTCAAGTACACGTAAATAGATTTTTACTACATTTACTGTCGAATTCAATCACGGAGGTTTCCAGTGGAAAGCTGTGAAATGACGAAAATACTGGTAATGTTTACAAGTACGGGTACTTCTGGAGGCGTTTTCACGGGACTGTTCTTTCAAATATTAAGAGTTCATGTTTACAGAGCTCAGAATTGGTGTCTAAAGCCTTTGAATCACGAAAATAGTTTTTATGTTTACAATTTAGGAGGATTGGCTTTGGCGTTTTTTTTGTGTGAATCAGTTAAAATGGTGGCGGTTCCAGTAAACAGTTCTAAGAAAAATCTCTAATTGTGGTAAAACTGTTAAAATACACAATGAGAGTTCCCAGAAATGATTAAGAACGTGTAATAAACCCCTCAAGTACACGTAAATAGATTTTTACTACCTTTACTGTCGAATTCAATCACGGAGGTTTCGAGTGGAATGCTGTGAAATGACGAAATTCTGGTAATGTTTACAAGTCCGGGTACTTCGGGTGGCGTTTTCACGGGACTGTGCTTTCAAATATTAAGAGTTCATGTTTACAGAGCTCAGATTTGGTGTCTAAAGCCTTGGAATGACGAGAATAGTTTTTATGTTTACAATTTAGGAGGATTTGCTTTGTCGTTTCTTTGTGTTAATCAGTTAAAATGGTGGCGGTTCCAGTAAACACTTCTAAGCAAACTGTCTAATTGTGGTAAAACTGTTAAAATACACAATGATAGTTCCCAGAAATGATTAAGAACGTGTAATAAACACCTCAAGTACACGTAAATAGATTCTTACTACCTTTACTGTCGAATTCAATCACGGAGGTTTCGAGTGGAAAGCTGTGAAATGACGAAAATACGGGTAATGTTTACAAGTACGGGTACTTCTGGAGGCGTTTTCACGGGACTGTTCTTTCAAATATTAAGAGTTCATGTTTACAGAGCTCAGAATTTGTGTCTAAAGCCTTTGAATCACGAGAATAGTTTTTATGTTTACAATTTAGGAGGATGGGCGTTGGCGTTTTTTTGTGTGAATCAGTTAAAATGGTGGCGGTTCCAGTAAACAGTTCTAAGCAAACTCTCTAATTGTGGTAAAACTGTTAAAATACACAATTAGAGTTCACAGAAATGATTAAGAACGTGTAATAAACACCTCAAGTACACGTAAATAGATTCTTACTACCTTTACTGTCGAATTCAATCACGGAGGTTTCCCGTGGAAAGCTGTGAAATGACGAAAATACTGGTAATGTTTACAAGTCCGGGTACTTCTGGTGGCGTTTTCACGGGACTGTGCTTTCAATTATTACGAGTTCATGTTTACAGAGGTCAGAATTGGTGTCTAAAGCCTTGGAATGACGAGAATAGTTTATATGTTTACAATTTAGGAGGATTGGCTTTGGCTTTTTTTTGTGTGAATCAGTTAAAATGGTGGCGGTTCCAGTAAATACTTCTAAGCAAACTGTCTAATTGTGGTAAAACTGTTAAAATACACAATGAGAGTTCCCAGAAATGATTAAGAACGTGTAATAAACATCTCAAGTACACGTAAATAGATTCTTACTACATTTACTCTCGAATTCAATCACGGAGGTTTCGAGTGGAAAGCTGTGAAATGATGAAAATACTGGTAATGTTTACAAGTACGGGTACTTCTGGTAGCGTTTTCACGGGACTGTGCTTTCAAATATTAAGAGTTCATGTTTACAGAGCTCAGAATTGGTGTCTAAAGCCTTTGAATCACGAGAATAGTTTTTGTGTCTACAATTTAGGAGGATTGGCTTTGGCGTTTTTTTTGTGTGAATCAGTTAAAATGGTGGCGGTTCCAGTAAATTCTTCTAAGCAAACTGTCTAATTGTGGTAAAACTGTTAAAATACACAATGAGAGTTCCCAGAAATGATTAAGAACGTTTAATGAACATCTCACGTACACGTAAATAGATTCTTATTACATTTACTGTCGAATTCAATCACGGAGGTTTCGAATGGAAAGCTGGGAAATGACGAAAATACTGGTAATGTTTACAAGTACGGGTACTTCTGGAGGCGTTTTCACGGGACTGTGCTTTCAAATATTAAGAGTTCATGTTTACAGAGCTCAGAATTGGTGTCCAAAGCCTTGGAATGACGAGAATAGTTTTTATATTTACAATTTTGGAGGATTGGCTTTGGCTTTTTTTTGTGTGAATCAGTTAAAATGGTGGCGGTTCCAGTAAACAGTTCTAAGCAAACTGTCTAATTGTGGTAAAACTGTTAAAATACACAATGATAGTTCACAGAAATGATTAAGAACGTGTAATAAACACCTCAAGTACACGTAAATAGATTCTTACTACCTTTACTGTCGAATTCAATCACGGAGGTTTCGAGTGGAAAGCTGTGAAATGACGAAAATACGGGTAATGTTTACAAGTACGGGTACTTCTGGAGGCGTTTTCACGGGACTGTGCTTTCAAATATTAAGAGTTCATGTTTACAGAGCTCAGAATTGGTGTCTAAAGCCTTTGAATCACGAGAATAGTTTTTATGTTTACAATTTAGGAGGATTGGCGTTGGCGTTTTTTTGTGTGAATCAGTTAAAATGGTGGCGGTTCCAGTAAACAGGTCTAAGCAAACTCTCTAATTGTGGTAAAACTGTTAAAATACACAATGAGAGTTCACAGAAATGATTAAGAACGTGTAATAAACACCTCAAGTACACGTAAATAGATTCTTACTACCTTTACTGTCGAATTCAATCACGGAGGTTTCCCATGGAAAGCTGTGAAATGACGAAAATACTGGTAATGTTTACAAGTCCGGGTACTTCTGGTGGCGTTTTCACGGGACTGTGCTTTCAATTATTACGAGTTCATGTTTACAGAGCTCAGAATTGGTGTCTAAAGCCTTGGAATGAGGAGAATATTGTTTATGCTTACAATTTAGGAGGATTGGCTTCGGCGCTTTTTTGTGCGTATCATTTAAAATGGTGACGGTTCCAGGAAATACTTCTAAGCAAACTGTCCAATTGTGGTAAAACTGTTAAAATACACAATGAGAGTTCCCAGAAATGATTAAGAACGTGTAATAAACCCCTCAAGTACACGTAAATAGATTTTTACTACATTTACTGTCGAATTCAATCATGGAGGTTTCGAGTGGAAAGCTGTGAAATGACGAAAATACTGGTAATGTTTACAAGTACGGGTACTTCTGGAGGTGTTTTCACGGGACTGTGCTTTCAAATATTAAGAGTTCATGTTTACAGAGCTCAGAATTGGTGTCTAAAGCCTTTGAATCACGAGAATAGTTTTTATGTTTACAATTTAGGAGGATATGCTTTGTCGTTTCTTTGTGTTAATCAGTTAAAATGGTTGCGGTTCCAGTAAACACTTCTAAGCAAACTGTCTAATTGTGGTAAAACTGTTAAAATACACAATGAGAGTTCCCAGAAATGATTAAGAACGTGTAATAAACATCTCAAGTACACGTAAATAGATTTTTACTACATTTACTGTCGAATTCAATCACGGAGGTTTCCAGTGGAAAGCTGTGAAATGACGAAAATACTGGTAATGTTTACAAGTACGGGTACTTCTGGAGGCGTTTTCACGGGACTGTTCTTTCAAATATTAAGAGTTCATGTTTACAGAGCTCAGAATTGGTGTCTAAAGCCTTTGAATCACGAAAATAGTTTTTATGTTTACAATTTAGGAGGATTGGCTTTGGCGTTTTTTTTTGTGTGAATCAGTTAAAATGGTGGCGGTTCCAGTAAACAGTTCTAAGAAAAATCTCTAATTGTGGTAAAACTGTTAAAATACACAATGAGAGTTCCCAGAAATGATTAAGAACGTGTAATAAACCCCTCAAGTACACGTAAATAGATTTTTACTACCTTTACTGTCGAATTCAATCACGGAGGTTTCGAGTGGAATGCTGTGAAATGACGAAATTCTGGTAATGTTTACAAGTCCGGGTACTTCGGGTGGCGTTTTCACGGGACTGTGCTTTCAAATATTAAGAGTTCATGTTTACAGAGCTCAGATTTGGTGTCTAAAGCCTTGGAATGACGAGAATAGTTTTTATGTTTACAATTTAGGAGGATTTGCTTTGTCGTTTCTTTGTGTTAATCAGTTAAAATGGTGGCGGTTCCAGTAAACACTTCTAAGCAAACTGTCTAATTGTGGTAAAACTGTTAAAATACACAATGATAGTTCCCAGAAATGATTAAGAACGTGTAATAAACACCTCAAGTACACGTAAATAGATTCTTACTACCTTTACTGTCGAATTCAATCACGGAGGTTTCGAGTGGAAAGCTGTGAAATGACGAAAATACGGGTAATGTTTACAAGTACGGGTACTTCTGGAGGCGTTTTCACGGGACTGTTCTTTCAAATATTAAGAGTTCATGTTTACAGAGCTCAGAATTTGTGTCTAAAGCCTTTGAATCACGAGAATAGTTTTTATGTTTACAATTTAGGAGGATGGGCGTTGGCGTTTTTTTGTGTGAATCAGTTAAAATGGTGGCGGTTCCAGTAAACAGTTCTAAGCAAACTCTCTAATTGTGGTAAAACTGTTAAAATACACAATTAGAGTTCACAGAAATGATTAAGAACGTGTAATAAACACCTCAAGTACACGTAAATAGATTCTTACTACCTTTACTGTCGAATTCAATCACGGAGGTTTCCCGTGGAAAGCTGTGAAATGACGAAAATACTGGTAATGTTTACAAGTCCGGGTACTTCTGGTGGCGTTTTCACGGGACTGTGCTTTCAATTATTACGAGTTCATGTTTACAGAGGTCAGAATTGGTGTCTAAAGCCTTGGAATGACGAGAATAGTTTATATGTTTACAATTTAGGAGGATTGGCTTTGGCTTTTTTTTGTGTGAATCAGTTAAAATGGTGGCGGTTCCAGTAAATACTTCTAAGCAAACTGTCTAATTGTGGTAAAACTGTTAAAATACACAATGAGAGTTCCCAGAAATGATTAAGAACGTGTAATAAACATCTCAAGTACACGTAAATAGATTCTTACTACATTTACTCTCGAATTCAATCACGGAGGTTTCGAGTGGAAAGCTGTGAAATGATGAAAATACTGGTAATGTTTACAAGTACGGGTACTTCTGGTAGCGTTTTCACGGGACTGTGCTTTCAAATATTAAGAGTTCATGTTTACAGAGCTCAGAATTGGTGTCTAAAGCCTTTGAATCACGAGAATAGTTTTTGTGTCTACAATTTAGGAGGATTGGCTTTGGCGTTTTTTTTGTGTGAATCAGTTAAAATGGTGGCGGTTCCAGTAAATTCTTCTAAGCAAACTGTCTAATTGTGGTAAAACTGTTAAAATACACAATGAGAGTTCCCAGAAATGATTAAGAACGTTTAATGAACATCTCACGTACACGTAAATAGATTCTTATTACATTTACTGTCGAATTCAATCACGGAGGTTTCGAATGGAAAGCTGGGAAATGACGAAAATACTGGTAATGTTTACAAGTACGGGTACTTCTGGAGGCGTTTTCACGGGACTGTGCTTTCAAATATTAAGAGTTCATGTTTACAGAGCTCAGAATTGGTGTCCAAAGCCTTGGAATGACGAGAATAGTTTTTATATTTACAATTTTGGAGGATTGGCTTTGGCTTTTTTTTGTGTGAATCAGTTAAAATGGTGGCGGTTCCAGTAAATACTTCTAAGCAAACTGTCTAATTGTGGTAAAACTGTTAAAATACACAATGAGAGTTCCCAGAAATGATTAAGAACGTGTAATAAACATCTCAATTACACGTAAATAGATTCTTACTACATTTACTGTCGAATTCAATCACGGAGGTTTCGAGTGGAAAGCTGTGAAATGACGAAAATACTGGTAATGTTTACAAGTACGGGTACTTCTGGAGGTGTTTTCACGGGACTGTGCTTTCAAATATTAAGAGTTCATGTTTACAGAGCTCAGAATTGGTGTCTAAAGCCTTTGAATCACGAGAATAGTTTTTATGTTTACAATTTAGGAGGATTGGCTTTGGCTTTTTTTTGTGTGAATCAGCTAAAATGGTGGCGGTTCCAGTAAACAGTTCTAAGCAAACTGTCCAATTGTGGTAAAACTGTTAAAATACACAATGAGAGTTCCCAGAAATGATTAAGAACGTGTAATAAACCCCTCAAGTACACGTAAATAGATTCTTACTACATTTACTGTCGAATTCAATCACGGAGGTTTCGAGTGGAATGCTGTGAAATGACGAAATTCTGGTAATGTTTACAAGTCCGGGTACTTCGGGTGGCGTTTTCACAGGACTGTGCTTTCAATTATTACGAGTTCATGTTTACAGAGCTCAGAATTGGTGTCTAAAGCCTTGGAATGACGAGAATAGTTTTTATATTTACAATTTAGGAGGATTGACTTTGGCTTTTTTTTTGTGTGAATCAGTTAAAATGGTGGCGGTTCCAGTAAATACTTCTAAGCAAACTGTCTAATTGTGGTAAAACTGTTAAAATACACAATGAGAGTTCCCAGAAATGATGAAGAACGTGTAATAAACATCTCAAGTACACGTAAATAGATTCTTACTACAGTTAATGTCGAATTCAATCACGGAGGTTTCGAGTGGAAAGCTGTGAAATGACGAAAATACTGGTAATGTTTACAAGTACGGGTACTTCTGGAGGCGTTTTCACGGGACTGTGCTTTCAAATATTAAGAGTTCATGTTTACAGAGCTCAGAATTGGTGTCTAAAGCCTTTGAATCACGAGAATAGTTTTTATGTTTACAATTTAGGAGGATTGGCTTTGGCGTTTTTTTTGTGTGAATCAGTTAAAATGGTGGCGGTTCCAGTAAACAGTTCTAAGCAAACTGTCTAATTGTGGTAAAACTGTTAAAATACACAATGATAGTTCACAGAAATGATTAAGAACGTGTAATAAACACCTCAAGTACACGTAAATAGATTCTTACTACCTTTCCTGTCGAATTCAATCACGGAGGTTTCGAGTGGAAAGCTGTGAAATGACGAAAATACGGGTAATGTTTACAAGTACGGGTACTTCTGGAGGCGTTTTCACGGGACTGTGCTTTCAAATATTAAGAGTTCATGTTTACAGAGCTCAGAATTGGTGTCTAAAGCCTTTGAATCACGAGAATAGTTTTTATGTTTACAATTTAGGAGGATTGGCGTTGGCGTTTTTTTGTGTGAATCAGTTAAAATGGTGGCGGTTCCAGTAAACAGTTCTAAGCAAACTCTCTAATTGTGGTAAAACTGTTAAAATACACAATGAGAGTTCACAGAAATGATTAAGAACGTGTAATAAACACCTCAAGTACACGTAAATAGATTCTTACTACCTTTACTGTCGAATTCAATCACGGAGGTTTCCCGTGGAAAGCTGTGAAATGACGAAAATACTGGTAATGTTTACATGTCCGGGTACTTCTGGTGCCGTTTTCACGGGACTGTGCTTTCAATTATTACGAGTTCATGTTTACAGAGCTCAGAATTGGTGTCTAAAGCCTTGGAATGAGGAGAATATTGTTTATGCTTACAATTTAGGAGGATTGGCTTCGGCGCTTTTTTGTGCGTATCATTTAAAATGGTGACGGTTCCAGGAAATACTTCTAAGCAAACTGTCCAATTGTGGTAAAACTGTTAAAATACACAATGAGAGTTCCCAGAAATGATTAAGAACGTGTAATAAACCCCTCAAGTACACGTAAATAGATTTTTACTACATTTACTGTCGAATTCAATCATGGAGGTTTCGAGTGGAAAGCTGTGAAATGACGAAAATACTGGTAATGTTTACAAGTACGGGTACTTCTGGAGGTGTTTTCACGGGACTGTGCTTTCAAATATTAAGAGTTCATGTTTACAGAGCTCAGAATTGGTGTCTAAAGCCTTTGAATCACGAGAATAGTTTTTATGTTTACAATTTAGGAGGATTTGCTTTGTCGTTTCTTTGTGTTAATCAGTTAAAATGGTGGCGGTTCCAGTAAACACTTCTAAGCAAACTGTCTAATTGTGGTAAAACTGTTAAAATACACAATGAGAGTTCCCAGAAATGATTAAGAACGTGTAATAAACATCTCAAGTACACGTAAATAGATTTTTACTACATTTACTGTCGAATTCAATCACGGAGGTTTCCAGTGGAAAGCTGTGAAATGACGAAAATACTGGTAATGTTTACAAGTACGGGTACTTCTGGAGGCGTTTTCACGGGACTGTTCTTTCAAATATTAAGAGTTCATGTTTACAGAGCTCAGAATTGGTGTCTAAAGCCTTTGAATCACGAAAATAGTTTTTATGTTTACAATTTAGGAGGATTGGCTTTGCCGTTTTTTTTGTGTGAATCAGTTAAAATGGTGGCGGTTCCAGTAAACAGTTCTAAGAAAAATCTCTAATTGTGGTAAAACTGTTAAAATACACAATGAGAGTTCCCAGAAATGATTAAGAACGTGTAATAAACCCCTCAAGTACACGTAAATAGATTTTTACTACCTTTACTGTCGAATTCAATCACGGAGGTTTCGAGTGGAATGCTGTGAAATGACGAAATTCTGGTAATGTTTACAAGTCCGGGTACTTCGGGTGGCGTTTTCACGGGACTGTGCTTTCAAATATTAAGAGTTCATGTTTACAGAGCTCAGATTTGGTGTCTAAAGCCTTGGAATGACGAGAATAGTTTTTATGTTTACAATTTAGGAGGATTTGCTTTGTCGTTTCTTTGTGTTAATCAGTTAAAATGGTGGCGGTTCCAGTAAACACTTCTAAGCAAACTGTCTAATTGTGGTAAAACTGTTAAAATACACAATGATAGTTCCCAGAAATGATTAAGAACGTGTAATAAACACCTCAAGTACACGTAAATAGATTCTTACTACCTTTACTGTCGAATTCAATCACGGAGGTTTCGAGTGGAAAGCTGTGAAATGGCGAAAATACGGGTAATGTTTACAAGTACGGGTACTTCTGGAGGCGTTTTCACGGGACTGTGCTTTCAAATATTAAGAGTTCATGTTTACAGAGCTCAGAATTGGTGTCTAAAGCCTTTGAATCACGAGAATAGTTTTTATGTTTACAATTTAGGAGGATTGGCGTTGGCGTTTTTTTGTGTGAATCAGTTAAAATGGTGGCGGTTCCAGTAAACAGTTCTAAGCAAACTCTCTAATTGTGGTAAAACTGTTCAAATACACAATGAGAGTTCACAGAAATGATTAAGAACGTGTAATAAACACCTCAAGTACACGTAAATAGATTCTTACTACCTTTACTGTCGAATTCAATCACGGAGGTTTCCCGTGGAAAGCTGTGAAATGACGAAAATACTGGTAATGTTTACAAGTCCGGGTACTTCTGGTGGCGTTTTCACGGGACTGTGCTTTCAATTATTACGAGTTCATGTTTACAGAGCTCAGAATTGGTGTCTAAAGCCTTGGAATGAGGAGAATATTGTTTATGCTTACAATTTAGGAGGATTGGCTTCGGCGCTTTTTTGTGCGTATCATTTAAAATGGTGACGGTTCCAGGAAATACTTCTAAGCAAACTGTCCAATTGTGGTAAAACTGTTAAAATACACAATGAGAGTTCCCAGAAATGATTAAGAACGTGTAATAAACCCCTCAAGTACACGTAAATAGATTTTTACTACATTTACTGTCGAATTCAATCATGGAGGTTTCGAGTGGAAAGCTGTGAAATGACGAAAATACTGGTAATGTTTACAAGTACGGGTACTTCTGGAGGTGTTTTCACGGGACTGTGCTTTCAAATATTAAGAGTTCATGTTTACAGAGCTCAGAATTGGTGTCTAAAGCCTTTGAATCACGAGAATAGTTTTTATGTTTACAATTTAGGAGGATTTGCTTTGTCGTTTCTTTGTGTTAATCAGTTAAAATGGTGGCGGTTCCAGTAAACACTTCTAAGCAAACTGTCTAATTGTGGTAAAACTGTTAAAATACACAATGAGAGTTCCCAGAAATGATTAAGAACGTGTAATAAACATCTCAAGTACACGTAAATAGATTTTTACTACATTTACTGTCGAATTCAATCACGGAGGTTTCCAGTGGAAAGCTGTGAAATGACGAAAATACTGGTAATGTTTACAAGTACGGGTACTTCTGGAGGCGTTTTCACGGGACTGTGCTTTCAAATATTAAGAGTTCATGTTTACAGAGCTCAGAATTGGTGTCTAAAGCCTTTGAATCACGAAAATAGTTTTTATGTTTACAATTTAGGAGGATTGGCTTTGGCGTTTTTTTTGTGTGAATCAGTTAAAATGGTGGCGGTTCCAGTAAACAGTTCTAAGAAAAATCTCTAATTGTGGTAAAACTGTTAAAATACACAATGAGAGTTCCCAGAAATGATTAAGAACGTGTAATAAACCCCTCAAGTACACGTAAATAGATTTTTACTACCTTTACTGTCGAATTCAATCACGGAGGTTTCGAGTGGAATGCTGTGAAATGACGAAATTCTGGTAATGTTTACAAGTCCGGGTACGTCGGGTGGCGTTTTCACGGGACTGTGCTTTCAAATATTAAGAGTTCATGTTTACAGAGCTCAGATTTGGCGTCTAAAGCCTTGGAATGACGAGAATAGTTTTTATGTTTACAATTTAGGAGGATTTGCTTTGTCGTTTCTTTGTGTTAATCAGTTAAAATGGTGGCGGTTCCAGTAAACACTTCTAAGCAAACTGTCTAATTGTGGTAAAACTGTTAAAATACACAATGAGAGTTCCCAGAAATGATTAAGAACGTGTAATAAACACCTCAAGTACACGTAAATAGATTCTTACTACATTTACTGTCGAATTCAATCACGGAGGTTTCCCGTGGAAAGCTGTGAAATGACGAAAATACTGGTAATGTTTACAAGTACGGGTACTTCTGGAGGTGTTTTCACGGGACTGTGCTTTCAAATATTAAGAGTTCATGTTTACAGAGCTCAGAATTGGTGTCTAAAGCCTTTGAATCACGAGAATAGTTTTTATGTTTACAATTTAGGAGGATTGGCTTTGGCTTTTTTTTGTGTGAATCAGCTAAAATGGTGGCGGTTCCAGTAAACAGTTCTAAGCAAACTGTCCAATTGTGGTAAAACTGTTAAAATACACAATGAGAGTTCCCAGAAATGATTAAGAACGTGTAATAAACCCCTCAAGTACACGTAAATAGATTCTTACTACATTTACTGTCGAATTCAATCACGGAGGTTTCGAGTGGAATGCTGTGAAATGACGAAATTCTGGTAATGTTTACAAGTCCGGGTACTTCGGGTGGCGTTTTCACAGGACTGTGCTTTCAATTATTACGAGTTCATGTTTACAGAGCTCAGAATTGGTGTCTAAAGCCTTGGAATGACGAGAATAGTTTTTATATTTACAATTTAGGAGGATTGACTTTGGCTTTTTTTTTGTGTGAATCAGTTAAAATGGTGGCGGTTCCAGTAAATACTTCTAAGCAAACTGTCTAATTGTGGTAAAACTGTTAAAATACACAATGAGAGTTCCCAGAAATGATTAAGAACGTGTAATAAACATCTCAAGTACACGTAAATAGATTCTTACTACATTTACTGTCGAATTCAATCACGGAGGTTTCGAGTGGAAAGCTGTGAAATGACGAAAATACTGGTAATGTTTACAAGTACGGGTACTTCTGGAGGCGTTTTCACGGGACTGTGCTTTCAAATATTAAGAGTTCATGTTTACAGAGCTCAGAATTGGTGTCTAAAGCCTTTGAATCACGAGAATAGTTTTTATGTTTACAATTTAGGAGGATTGGCTTTGGCGTTTTTTTTGTGTGAATCAGTTAAAATGGTGGCGGTTCCAGTAAACAGTTCTAAGCAAACTGTCTAATTGTGGTAAAACTGTTAAAATACACAATGATAGTTCACAGAAATGATTAAGAACGTGTAATAAACACCTCAAGTACACGTAAATAGATTCTTACTACCTTTACTGTCGAATTCAATCACGGAGGTTTCGAGTGGAAAGCTGTGAAATGACGAAAATACGGGTAATGTTTACAAGTACGGGTACTTCTGGAGGCGTTTTCACGGGACTGTGCTTTCAAATATTAAGAGTTCATGTTTACAGAGCTCAGAATTGGTGTCTAAAGCCTTTGAATCACGAGAATAGTTTTTATGTTTACAATTTAGGAGGATTGGCGTTGGCGTTTTTTTGTGTGAATCAGTTAAAATGGTGGCGGTTCCAGTAAACAGTTCTAAGCAAACTCTCTAATTGTGGTAAAACTGTTAAAATACACAATGAGAGTTCACAGAAATGATTAAGAACGTGTAATAAACACCTCAAGTACACGTAAATAGATTCTTACTACCTTTACTGTCGAATTCAATCACGGAGGTTTCCCGTGGAAAGCTGTGAAATGACGAAAATACTGGTAATGTTTACAAGTCCGGGTACTTCTGGTGGCGTTTTCACGGGACTGTGCTTTCAATTATTACGAGTTCATGTTTACAGAGCTCAGAATTGGTGTCTAAAGCCTTGGAATGAGGAGAATATTGTTTATGCTTACAATTTAGGAGGATTGGCTTCGGCGCTTTTTTGTGCGTATCATTTAAAATGGTGACGGTTCCAGGAAATACTTCTAAGTAAACTGTCCAATTGTGGTAAAACTGTTAAAATACACAATGAGAGTTCCCAGAAATGATTAAGAACGTGTAATAAACCCCTCAAGTACACGTAAATAGATTTTTACTACATTTACTGTCGAATTCAATCATGGAGGTTTCGAGTGGAAAGCTGTGAAATGACGAAAATACTGGTAATGTTTACAAGTACGGGTACTTCTGGAGGTGTTTTCACGGGACTGTGCTTTCAAATATTAAGAGTTCATGTTTACAGAGCTCAGAATTGGTGTCTAAAGCCTTTGAATCACGAGAATAGTTTTTATGTTTACAATTTAGGAGGATATGCTTTGTCGTTTCTTTGTGTTAATCAGTTAAAATGGTTGCGGTTCCAGTAAACACTTCTAAGCAAACTGTCTAATTGTGGTAAAACTGTTAAAATACACAATGAGAGTTCCCAGAAATGATTAAGAACGTGTAATAAACATCTCAAGTACACGTAAATAGATTTTTACTACATTTACTGTCGAATTCAATCACGGAGGTTTCCAGTGGAAAGCTGTGAAATGACGAAAATACTGGTAATGTTTACAAGTACGGGTACTTCTGGAGGCGTTTTCACGGGACTGTGCTTTCAAATATTAAGAGTTCATGTTTACAGAGCTCAGAATTGGTGTCTAAAGCCTTTGAATCACGAAAATAGTTTTTATGTTTACAATTTAGGAGGATTGGCTTTGGCGTTTTTTTTGTGTGAATCAGTTAAAATGGTGGCGGTTCCAGTAAACAGTTCTAAGAAAAATCTCTAATTGTGGTAAAACTGTTAAAATACACAATGAGAGTTCCCAGAAATGATTAAGAACGTGGAATAAACCCCTCAAGTACACGTAAATAGATTTTTACTACCTTTACTGTCGAATTCAATCACGGAGGTTTCGAGTGGAATGCTGTGAAATGACGAAATTCTGGTAATGTTTACAAGTCCGGGTACTTCGGGTGGCGTTTTCACGGGACTGTGCTTTCAAATATTAAGAGTTCATGTTTACAGAGCTCAGATTTGGTGTCTAAAGCCTTGGAATGACGAGAATAGTTTTTATGTTTACAATTTAGGAGGATTTGCTTTGTCGTTTCTTTGTGTTAATCAGTTAAAATGGTGGCGGTTCCAGTAAACACTTCTAAGCAAACTGTCTAATTGTGGTAAAACTGTTAAAATACACAATGATAGTTCCCAGAAATGATTAAGAACGTGTAATAAACACCTCAAGTACACGTAAATAGATTCTTACTACCTTTACTGTCGAATTCAATCACGGAGGTTTCGAGTGGAAAGCTGTGAAATGACGAAAATACGGGTAATGTTTACAAGTACGGGTACTTCTGGAGGCGTTTTCACGGGACTGTTCTTTCAAATATTAAGAGTTCATGTTTACAGAGCTCAGAATTTGTGTCTAAAGCCTTTGAATCACGAGAATAGTTTTTATGTTTACAATTTAGGAGGATGGGCGTTGGCGTTTTTTTGTGTGAATCAGTTAAAATGGTGGCGGTTCCAGTAAATTCTTCTAAGCAAACTGTCTAATTGTGGTAAAACTGTTAAAATACACAATGAGAGTTCCCAGAAATGATTAAGAACGTTTAATGAACATCTCACGTACACGTAAATAGATTCTTATTACATTTACTGTCGAATTCAATCACGGAGGTTTCGAATGGAAAGCTGGGAAATGACGAAAATACTGGTAATGTTTACAAGTACGGGTACTTCTGGAGGCGTTTTCACGGGACTGTGCTTTCAAATATTAAGAGTTCATGTTTACAGAGCTCAGAATTGGTGTCCAAAGCCTTGGAATGACGAGAATAGTTTTTATATTTACAATTTTGGAGGATTGGCTTTGGCTTTTTTTTGTGTGAATCAGTTAAAATGGTGGCGGTTCCAGTAAATACTTCTAAGCAAACTGTCTAATTGTGGTAAAACTGTTAAAATACACAATGAGAGTTCCCAGAAATGATTAAGAACGTGTAATAAACATCTCAAGTACACGTAAATAGATTCTTACTACATTTACTGTCGAATTCAATCACGGAGGTTTCGAGTGGAAAGCTGTGAAATGACGAAAATACTGGTAATGTTTACAAGTACGGGTACTTCTGGAGGTGTTTTCACGGGACTGTGCTTTCAAATATTAAGAGTTCATGTTTACAGAGCTCAGAATTGGTGTCTAAAGCCTTTGAATCACGAGAATAGTTTTTATGTTTACAATTTAGGAGGATTGGCTTTGGCTTTTTTTTGTGTGAATCAGCTAAAATGGTGGCGGTTCCAGTAAACAGTTCTAAGCAAACTGTCCAATTGTGGTAAAACTGTTAAAATACACAATGAGAGTTCCCAGAAATGATTAAGAACGTGTAATAAACCCCTCAAGTACACGTAAATAGATTCTTACTACATTTACTGTCGAATTCAATCACGGAGGTTTCGAGTGGAATGCTGTGAAATGACGAAATTCTGGTAATGTTTACAAGTCCGGGTACTTCGGGTGGCGTTTTCACAGGACTGTGCTTTCAATTATTACGAGTTCATGTTTACAGAGCTCAGAATTGGTGTCTAAAGCCTTGGAATGACGAGAATAGTTTTTATATTTACAATTTAGGAGGATTGACTTTGGCTTTTTTTTTGTGTGAATCAGTTAAAATGGTGGCGGTTCCAGTAAATACTTCTAAGCAAACTGTCTAATTGTGGTAAAACTGTTAAAATACACAATGAGAGTTCCCAGAAATGATTAAGAACGTGTAATAAACATCTCAAGTACACGTAAATAGATTCTTACTACATTTACTGTCGAATTCAATCACGGAGGTTTCGAGTGGAAAGCTGTGAAATGACGAAAATACTGGTAATGTTTACAAGTACGGGTACTTCTGGAGGCGTTTTCACGGGACTGTGCTTTCAAATATTAAGAGTTCATGTTTACAGAGCTCAGAATTGGTGTCTAAAGCCTTTGAATCACGAGAATAGTTTTTATGTTTACAATTTAGGAGGATTGGCTTTGGCGTTTTTTTTGTGTGAATCAGTTAAAATGGTGGCGGTTCCAGTAAACAGTTCTAAGCAAACTGTCTAATTGTGGTAAAACTGTTAAAATACACAATGATAGTTCACAGAAATGATTAAGAACGTGTAATAAACACCTCAAGTACACGTAAATAGATTCTTACTACCTTTACTGTCGAATTCAATCACGGAGGTTTCGAGTGGAAAGCTGTGAAATGACGAAAATACGGGTAATGTTTACAAGTACGGGTACTTATGGAGGCGTTTTCACGGGACTGTGCTTTCAAATATTAAGAGTTCATGTTTACAGAGCTCAGAATTGGTGTCTAAAGCCTTTGAATCACGAGAATAGTTTTTATGTTTACAATTTAGGAGGATTGGCGTTGGCGTTTTTTTGTGTGAATCAGTTAAAATGGTGGCGGTTCCAGTAAACAGTTCTAAGCAAACTCTCTAATTGTGGTAAAACTGTTAAAATACACAATGAGAGTTCACAGAAATGATTAAGAACGTGTAATAAACACCTCAAGTACACGTAAATAGATTCTTACTACCTTTACTGTCGAATTCAATCACGGAGGTTTCCCGTGGAAAGCTGTGAAATGACGAAAATACTGGTAATGTTTACAAGTCCGGGTACTTCTGGTGGCGTTTTCACGGGACTGTGCTTTCAATTATTACGAGTTCATGTTTACAGAGCTCAGAATTGGTGTCTAAAGCCTTGGAATGAGGAGAATATTGTTTATGCTTACAATTTAGGAGGATTGGCTTCGGCGCTTTTTTGTGCGTATCATTTAAAATGGTGACGGTTCCAGGAAATACTTCTAAGCAAACTGTCCAATTGTGGTAAAACTGTTAAAATACACAATGAGAGTTCCCAGAAATGATTAAGAACGTGTAATAAACCCCTCATGTACACGTAAATAGATTTTTACTACATTTACTGTCGAATTCAATCATGGAGGTTTCGAGTGGAAAGCTGTGAAATGACGAAGATACTGGTAATGTTTACAAGTACGGGTACTTCTGGAGGTGTTTTCACGGGACTGTGCTTTCAAATATTAAGAGTTCATGTTTACAGAGCTCAGAATTGGTGTCTAAAGCCTTTGAATCACGAGAATAGTTTTTATGTTTACAATTTAGGAGGATTTGCTTTGTCGTTTCTTTGTGTTAATCAGTTAAAATGGTTGCGGTTCCAGTAAACACTTCTAAGCAAACTGTCTAATTGTGGTAAAACTGTTAAAATACACAATGAGAGTTCCCAGAAATGATTAAGAACGTGTAATAAACATCTCAAGTACACGTAAATAGATTTTTACTACATTTACTGTAGAATTCAATCACGGAGGTTTCCAGTGGAAAGCTGTGAAATGACGAAAATACTGGTAATGTTTACAAGTACGGGTACTTCTGGAGGCGTTTTCACGGGACTGTGCTTTCAAATATTAAGAGTTCATGTTTACAGAGCTCAGAATTGGTGTCTAAAGCCTTTGAATCACGAAAATAGTTTTTATGTTTACAATTTAGGAGGATTGGCTTTGGCGTTTTTTTTGTGTGAATCAGTTAAAATGGTGGCGGTTCCAGTAAACAGTTCTAAGAAAAATCTCTAATTGTGGTAAAACTGTTAAAATACACAATGAGAGTTCCCAGAAATGATTAAGAACGTGTAATAAACCCCTCAAGTACACGTAAATAGATTTTTACTACCTTTACTGTCGAATTCAATCACCGAGGTTTCGAGTGGAATGCTGTGAAATGACGAAATTCTGGTAATGTTTACAAGTCCGGGTACTTCGGGTGGCGTTTTCACGGGACTGTGCTTTCAAATATTAAGAGTTCATGTTTACAGAGCTCAGATTTGGTGTCTAAAGCCTTGGAATGACGAGAATAGTTTTTATGTTTACAATTTAGGAGGATTTGCTTTGTCGTTTCTCTGTGTTAATCAGTTAAAATGGTGGCGGTTCCAGTAAACACTTCTAAGCAAACTGTCTAATTGTGGTAAAACTGTTAAAATACACAATGATAGTTCCCAGAAACGATTAAGAACGTGTAATAAACACCTCAAGTACACGTAAATAGATTCTTACTACCTTTACTGTCGAATTCAATCACGGAGGTTTCGAGTGGAAAGCTGTGAAATGACGAAAATACGGGTAATGTTTACAAGTACGGGTACTTCTGGAGGCGTTTTCACGGGACTGTGCTTTCAAATATTAAGAGTTCATGTTTACAGAGCTCAGAATTGGTGTCTAAAGCCTTTGAATCACGAGAATAGTTTTTATGTTTACAATTTAGGAGGATTGGCGTTGGCGTTTTTTTGTGTGAATCAGTTAAAATGGTGGCGGTTCCAGTAAACAGTTCTAAGCAAACTCTCTAATTGTGGTAAAACTGTTCAAATACACAATGAGAGTTCACAGAAATGATTAAGAACGTGTAATAAACACCTCAAGTACACGTAAATAGATTCTTACTACCTTTACTGTCGAATTCAATCACGGAGGTTTCCCGTGGAAAGCTGTGAAATGACGAAAATACTGGTAATGTTTACAAGTACGGGTACTTCTGGTGGCGTTTTCACGGGACTGTGCTTTCAATTATTACGAGTTCATGTTTACAGAGCTCAGAATTGGTGTCTAAAGCCTTGGAATGAGGAGAATATTGTTTATGCTTACAATTTAGGAGGATTGGCTTCGGCGCTTTTTTGTGCGTATCATTTAAAATGGTGACGGTTCCAGGAAATACTTCTAAGCAAACTGTCCAATTGTGGTAAAACTGTTAAAATACACAATGAGAGTTCCCAGAAATGATTAAGAACGTGTAATAAACCCCTCAAGTACACGTAAATAGATTTTTACTACATTTACTGTCGAATTCAATCATGGAGGTTTCGAGTGGAAAGCTGTGAAATGACGAAAATACTGGTAATGTTTACAAGTACGGGTACTTCTGGAGGTGTTTTCACGGGACTGTGCTTTCAAATATTAAGAGTTCATGTTTACAGAGCTCAGAATTGGTGTCTAAAGCCTTTGAATCACGAGAATAGTTTTTATGTTTACAATTTAGGAGGATTTGCTTTGTCGTTTCTTTGTGTTAATCAGTTAAAATGGTGGCGGTTCCAGTAAACACTTCTAAGCAAACTGTCTAATTGTGGTAAAACTGTTAAAATACACAATGAGAGTTCCCAGAAATGATTAAGAACGTGTAATAAACATCTCAAGTACACGTAAATAGATTTTTACTACATTTACTGTCGAATTCAATCACGGAGGTTTCCAGTGGAAAGCTGTGAAATGACGAAAATACTGGTAATGTTTACAAGTACGGGTACTTCTGGAGGCGTTTTCACGGGACTGTGCTTTCAAATATTAAGAGTTCATGTTTACAGAGCTCAGAATTGGTGTCTAAAGCCTTTGAATCACGAAAATAGTTTTTATGTTTACAATTTAGGAGGATTGGCTTTGGCGTTTTTTTTGTGTGAATCAGTTAAAATGGTGGCGGTTCCAGTAAACAGTTCTAAGAAAAATCTCTAATTGTGGTAAAACTGTTAAAATACACAATGAGAGTTCCCAGAAATGATTAAGAACGTGTAATAAACCCCTCAAGTACACGTAAATAGATTTTTACTACCTTTACTGTCGAATTCAATCACGGAGGTTTCGAGTGGAATGCTGTGAAATGACGAAATTCTGGTAATGTTTACAAGTCCGGGTACGTCGGGTGGCGTTTTCACGGGACTGTGCTTTCAAATATTAAGAGTTCATGTTTACAGAGCTCAGATTTGGTTTCTAAAGCCTTGGAATGACGAGAATAGTTTTTATGTTTACAATTTAGGAGGATTTGCTTTGTCGTTTCTTTGTGTTAATCAGTTAAAATGGTGGCGGTTCCAGTAAACACTTCTAAGCAAACTGTCTAATTGTGGTAAAACTGTTAAAATACACAATGAGAGTTCCCAGAAATGATTAAGAACGTGTAATAAACACCTCAAGTACACGTAAATAGATTCTTACTACATTTACTGTCGAATTCAATCACGGAGGTTTCCCGTGGAAAGCTGTGAAATGACGAAAATACTGGTAATGTTTACAAGTACGGGTACTTCTGGAGGTGTTTTCACGGGACTGTGCTTTCAAATATTAAGAGTTCATGTTTACAGAGCTCAGAATTGGTGTCTAAAGCCTTTGAATCACGAGAATAGTTTTTATGTTTACAATTTAGGAGGATTGGCGTTGGCGTTTTTTTGTGTGAATCAGTTAAAATGGTGGCGGTTCCAGTAAACAGTTCTAAGCAAACTCTCTAATTGTGGTAAAACTGTTCAAATACACAATGAGAGTTCACAGAAATGATTAAGAACGTGTAATAAACACCTCAAGTACACGTAAATAGATTCTTACTACCTTTACTGTCGAATTCAATCACGGAGGTTTCCCGTGGAAAGCTGTGAAATGACGAAAATACTGGTAATGTTTACAAGTACGGGTACTTCTGGTGGCGTTTTCACGGGACTGTGCTTTCAATTATTACGAGTTCATGTTTACAGAGCTCAGAATTGGTGTCTAAAGCCTTGGAATGAGGAGAATATTGTTTATGCTTACAATTTAGGAGGATTGGCTTCGGCGCTTTTTTGTGCGTATCATTTAAAATGGTGACGGTTCCAGGAAATACTTCTAAGCAAACTGTCCAATTGTGGTAAAACTGTTAAAATACACAATGAGAGTTCCCAGAAATGATTAAGAACGTGTAATAAACCCCTCAAGTACACGTAAATAGATTTTTACTACATTTACTGTCGAATTCAATCATGGAGGTTTCGAGTGGAAAGCTGTGAAATGACGAAAATACTGGTAATGTTTACAAGTACGGGTACTTCTGGAGGTGTTTTCACGGGACTGTGCTTTCAAATATTAAGAGTTCATGTTTACAGAGCTCAGAATTGGTGTCTAAAGCCTTTGAATCACGAGAATAGTTTTTATGTTTACAATTTAGGAGGATTTGCTTTGTCGTTTCTTTGTGTTAATCAGTTAAAATGGTGGCGGTTCCAGTAAACACTTCTAAGCAAACTGTCTAATTGTGGTAAAACTGTTAAAATACACAATGAGAGTTCCCAGAAATGATTAAGAACGTGTAATAAACATCTCAAGTACACGTAAATAGATTTTTACTACATTTACTGTCGAATTCAATCACGGAGGTTTCCAGTGGAAAGCTGTGAAATGACGAAAATACTGGTAATGTTTACAAGTACGGGTACTTCTGGAGGCGTTTTCACGGGACTGTGCTTTCAAATATTAAGAGTTCATGTTTACAGAGCTCAGAATTGGTGTCTAAAGCCTTTGAATCACGAAAATAGTTTTTATGTTTACAATTTAGGAGGATTGGCTTTGGCGTTTTTTTTGTGTGAATCAGTTAAAATGGTGGCGGTTCCAGTAAACAGTTCTAAGAAAAATCTCTAATTGTGGTAAAACTGTTAAAATACACAATGAGAGTTCCCAGAAATGATTAAGAACGTGTAATAAACCCCTCAAGTACACGTAAATAGATTTTTACTACCTTTACTGTCGAATTCAATCACGGAGGTTTCGAGTGGAATGCTGTGAAATGACGAAATTCTGGTAATGTTTACAAGTCCGGGTACGTCGGGTGGCGTTTTCACGGGACTGTGCTTTCAAATATTAAGAGTTCATGTTTACAGAGCTCAGATTTGGTTTCTAAAGCCTTGGAATGACGAGAATAGTTTTTATGTTTACAATTTAGGAGGATTTGCTTTGTCGTTTCTTTGTGTTAATCAGTTAAAATGGTGGCGGTTCCAGTAAACACTTCTAAGCAAACTGTCTAATTGTGGTAAAACTGTTAAAATACACAATGAGAGTTCCCAGAAATGATTAAGAACGTGTAATAAACACCTCAAGTACACGTAAATAGATTCTTACTACATTTACTGTCGAATTCAATCACGGAGGTTTCCCGTGGAAAGCTGTGAAATGACGAAAATACTGGTAATGTTTACAAGTACGGGTACTTCTGGAGGTGTTTTCACGGGACTGTGCTTTCAAATATTAAGAGTTCATGTTTACAGAGCTCAGAATTGGTGTCTAAAGCCTTTGAATCACGAGAATAGTTTTTATGTTTACAATTTAGGAGGATTGGCTTTGGCTTTTTTTTGTGTGAATCAGCTAAAATGGTGGCGGTTCCAGTAAACAGTTCTAAGCAAACTGTCCAATTGTGGTAAAACTGTTAAAATACACAATGAGAGTTTCCAGAAATGATTAAGAACGTGTAATAAACCCCTCAAGTACACGTAAATAGATTCTTACTACATTTACTGTCGAATTCAATCACGGAGGTTTCGAGTGGAATGCTGTGAAATGACGAAATTCTGGTAATGTTTACAAGTCCGGGTACTTCGGGTGGCGTTTTCACGGGACTGTGCTTTCAATTATTACGAGTTCATGTTTACAGAGCTCAGAATTGGTGTCTAAAGCCTTGGAATGACGAGAATAGTTTTTATATTTACAATTTAGGAGGATTGACTTTGGCTTTTTTTTTGTGTGAATCAGTTAAAATGGTGGCGGTTCCAGTAAATACTTCTAAGCAAACTGTCTAATTGTGGTAAAACTGTTAAAATACACAATGAGAGTTCCCAGAAATGATTAAGAACGTGTAATAAACATCTCAAGTACACGTAAATAGATTCTTACTACATTTACTGTCGAATTCAATCACGGAGGTTTCGAGTGGAAAGCTGTGAAATGACGAAAATACTGGTAATGTTTACAAGTACGGGTACTTCTGGAGGCGTTTTCACGGGACTGTGCTTTCAAATATTAAGAGTTCATGTTTACAGAGCTCAGAATTGGTGTCTAAAGCCTTTGAATCACGAGAATAGTTTTTATGTTTACAATTTAGGAGGATTGCCTTTGGCGTTTTTTTTGTGTGAATCAGTTAAAATGGTGGCGGTTCCAGTAAACAGTTCTAAGCAAACTGTCTAATTGTGGTAAAACTGTTAAAATACACAATGATAGTTCACAGAAATGATTAAGAACGTGTAATAAACACCTCAAGTACACGTAAATAGATTCTTACTACATTTACTGTCGAATTCAATCACGGAGGTTTCGAGTGGAAAGCTGTGAAATGACGAAAATACGGGTAATGTTTACAAGTACGGGTACTTCTGGAGGCGTTTTCACGGGACTGTGCTTTCAAATATTAAGAGTTCATGTTTACAGAGCTCAGAATTGGTGTCTAAAGCCTTTGAATCACGAGAATAGTTTTTATGTTTACAATTTAGGAGGATTGGCGTTGGCGTTTTTTTGTGTGAATCAGTTAAAATGGTGGCGGTTCCAGTAAACAGTTCTAAGCAAACTCTCTAATTGTGGTAAAACTGTTAAAATACACAATGAGAGTTCACAGAAATGATTAAGAACGTGTAATAAACACCTCAAGTACACGTAAATAGATTCTTACTACCTTTACTGTCGAATTCAATCACGGAGGTTTCCCGTGGAAAGCTGTGAAATGACGAAAATACTGGTAATGTTTACAAGTCCGGGTACTTCTGGTGGCGTTTTCACGGGACTGTGCTTTCAATTATTAGGAGTTCATGTTTACAGAGCTCAGAATTGGTGTCTAAAGCCTTGGAATGAGGAGAATATTGTTTATGCTTACAATTTAGGAGGATTGGCTTCGGCGCTTTTTTGTGCGTATCATTTAAAATGGTGACGGTTCCAGGAAATACTTCTAAGCAAACTGTCCAATTGTGGTAAAACTGTTAAAATACACAATGAGAGTTCCCAGAAATGATTAAGAACGTGTAATAAACCCCTCAAGTACACGTAAATAGATTTTTACTACATTTACTGTCGAATTCAATCATGGAGGTTTCGAGTGGAAAGCTGTGAAATGACGAAAATACTGGTAATGTTTACAAGTACGGGTACTTCTGGAGGTGTTTTCACGGGACTGTGCTTTCAAATATTAAGAGTTCATGTTTACAGAGCTCAGAATTGGTGTCTAAAGCCTTTGAATCACGAGAATAGTTTTTATGTTTACAATTTAGGAGGATTTGCTTTGTCGTTTCTTTGTGTTAATCAGTTAAAATGGTGGCGGTTCCAGTAAACACTTCTAAGCAAACTGTCTAATTGTGGTAAAACTGTTAAAATACACAATGAGAGTTCCCAGAAATGATTAAGAACGTGTAATAAACATCTCAAGTACACGTAAATAGATTTTTACTACATTTACTGTCGAATTCAATCACGGAGGTTTCCAGTGGAAAGCTGTGAAATGACGAAAATACTGGTAATGTTTACAAGTACGGGTACTTCTGGAGGCGTTTTCACGGGACTGTGCTTTCAAATATTAAGAGTTCATGTTTACAGAGCTCAGAATTGGTGTCTAAAGCCTTTGAATCACGAAAATAGTTTTTATGTTTACAATTTAGGAGTATTGGCTTTGGCGTTTTTTTTGTGTGAATCAGTTAAAATGGTGGCGGTTCCAGTAAACAGTTCTAAGAAAAATCTCTAATTGTGGTAAAACTGTTAAAATACACAATGAGAGTTCCCAGAAATGATTAAGAACGTGTAATAAACCCCTCAAGTACACGTAAATAGATTTTTACTACCTTTACTGTCGAATTCAATCACGGAGGTTTCGAGTGGAATGCTGTGAAATGACGAAATTCTGGTAATGTTTACAAGTCCGGGTACGTCGGGTGGCGTTTTCACGGGACTGTGCTTTCAAATATTAAGAGTTCATGTTTACAGAGCTCAGATTTGGTGTCTAAAGCCTTGGAATGACGAGAATAGTTTTTATGTTTACAATTTAGGAGGATTTGCTTTGTCGTTTCTTTGTGTTAATCAGTTAAAATGGTGGCGGTTCCAGTAAACAGTTCTAAGCAAACTGTCTAATTGTGGTAAAACTGTTAAAATACACAATGAGAGTTCCCAGAAATGATTAAGAACGTGTAATAAACACCTCAAGTACACGTAAATAGATTCTTACTACATTTACTGTCGAATTCAATCACGGAGGTTTCCCGTGGAAAGCTGTGAAATGACGAAAATACTGGTAATGTTTACAAGTACGGGTACTTCTGGAGGTGTTTTCACGGGACTGTGCTTTCAAATATTAAGAATTCATGTTTACAGAGCTCAGAATTGGTGTCTAAAGCCTTTGAATCACGAGAATAGTTTTTATGTTTACAATTTAGGAGGATTGGCTTTGGCTTTTTTTTGTGTGAATCAGCTAAAATGGTGGCGGTTCCAGTAAACAGTTCTAAGCAAACTGTCCAATTGTGGTAAAACTGTTAAAATACACAATGAGAGTTTCCAGAAATGATTAAGAACGTGTAATAAACCCCTCAAGTACACGTAAATAGATTCTTACTACATTTACTGTCGAATTCAATCACGGAGGTTTCGAGTGGAATGCTGTGAAATGACGAAATTCTGGTAATGTTTACAAGTCCGGGTACTTCGGGTGGCGTTTTCACGGGACTGTGCTTTCAATTATTACGAGTTCATGTTTACAGAGCTCAGAATTGGTGTCTAAAGCCTTGGAATGACGAGAATAGTTTTTATATTTACAATTTAGGAGGATTGACTTTGCCTTTTTTTTTGTGTGAATCAGTTAAAATGGTGGCGGTTCCAGTAAATACTTCTAAGCAAACTGTCTAATTGTGGTAAAACTGTTAAAATACACAATGAGAGTTCCCAGAAATGATTAAGAACGTGTAATAAACATCTCAAGTACACGTAAATAGATTCTTACTACATTTACTGTCGAATTCAATCACGGAGGTTTCGAGTGGAAAGCTGTGAAATGACGAAAATACTGGTAATGTTTACAAGTACGGGTACTTCTGGAGGCGTTTTCACGGGACTGTGCTTTCAAATATTAAGAGTTCATGTTTACAGAGCTCAGAATTGGTGTCTAAAGCCTTTGAATCACGAGAATAGTTTTTATGTTTACAATTTAGGAGGATTGGCTTTGGCGTTTTTTTTGTGTGAATCAGTTAAAATGGTGGCGGTTCCAGTAAACAGTTCTAAGCAAACTGTCTAATTGTGGTAAAACTGTTAAAATACACAATGATAGTTCACAGAAATGATTAAGAACGTGTAATAAACACCTCAAGTACACGTAAATAGATTCTTACTACCTTTACTGTCGAATTCAATCACGGAGGTTTCGAGTGGAAAGCTGTGAAATGACGAAAATACGGGTAATGTTTACAAGTACGGGTACTTCTGGAGGCGTTTTCACGGGACTGTGCTTTCAAATATTAAGAGTTCATGTTTACAGAGCTCAGAATTGGTGTCTAAAGCCTTTGAATCACGAGAATAGTTTTTATGTTTACAATTTAGGAGGATTGGCGTTGGCGTTTTTTTGTGTGAATCAGTTAAAATGGTGGCGGTTCCAGTAAACAGTTCTAAGCAAACTCTCTAATTGTGGTAAAACTGTTAAAATACACAATGAGAGTTCACAGAAATGATTAAGAACGTGTAATAAACACCTCAAGTACACGTAAATAGATTCTTACTACCTTTACTGTCGAATTCAATCACGGAGGTTTCCCGTGGAAAGCTGTGAAATGACGAAAATACTGGTAATGTTTACAAGTCCGGGTACTTCTGGTGGCGTTTTCACGGGACTGTGCTTTCAATTATTACGAGTTCATGTTTACAGAGCTCAGAATTGGTGTCTAAAGCCTTGGAATGAGGAGAATATTGTTTATGCTTACAATTTAGGAGGATTGGCTTCGGCGCTTTTTTGTGCGTATCATTTAAAATGGTGACGGTTCCAGGAAATACTTCTAAGCAAACTGTCCAATTGTGGTAAAACTGTTAAAATACACAATGATAGTTCACAGAAATGATTAAGAACGTGTAATAAACACCTCAAGTACACGTAAATAGATTCTTACTACCTTTACTGTCGAATTCAATCACGGAGGTTTCGAGTGGAAAGCTGTGAAATGACGAAAATACGGGTAATGTTTACAAGTACGGGTACTTCTGGAGGCGTTTTCACGGGACTGTGCTTTCAAATATTAAGAGTTCATGTTTACAGAGCTCAGAATTGGTGTCTAAAGCCTTTGAATCACGAGAATAGTTTTTATGTTTACAATTTAGGAGGATTGGCGTTGGCGTTTTTTTGTGTGAATCAGTTAAAATGGTGGCGGTTCCAGTAAACAGTTCTAACTAAACTCTCTAATTGTGGTAAAACTGTTAAAATACACAATGAGAGTTCACAGAAATGATTAAGAACGTGTAATAAACACCTCAAGTACACGTAAATAGATTCTTACTACCTTTACTGTCGAATTCAATCACGGAGGTTTCCCGTGGAAAGCTGTGAAATGACGAAAATACTGGTAATGTTTACAAGTCCGGGTACTTCTGGTGGCGTTTTCACGGGACTGTGCTTTCAATTATTACGAGTTCATGTTTACAGAGCTCAGAATTGGTGTCTAAAGCCTTGGAATGAGGAGAATATTGTTTATGCTTACAATTTAGGAGGATTGGCTTCGGCGCTTTTTTGTGCGTATCATTTAAAATGGTGACGGTTCCAGGAAATACTTCTAAGCAAACTGTCCAATTGTGGTAAAACTGTTAAAATACACAATGAGAGTTCCCAGAAATGATTAAGAACGTGTAATAAACATCTCAAGTACACGTAAATAGATTCTTACTACATTTACTGTCGAATTCAATCACGGAGGTTTCGAGTGGAAAGCTGTGAAATGACGAAAATACTGGTAATGTTTACAAGTACGGGTACTTCTGGAGGCGTTTTCACGGGACTGTGCTTTCAAATATTAAGAGTTCATGTTTACAGAGCTCAGAATTGGTGTCTAAAGCCTTTGAATCACGAGAATAGTTTTTATGTTTACAATTTAGGAGGATTGGCTTTGGCGTTTTTTTTGTGTGAATCAGTTAAAATGGTGGCGGTTCCAGTAAACAGTTCTAAGCAAACTGTCTAATTGTGGTAAAACTGTTAAAATACACAATGATAGTTCACAGAAATGATTAAGAACGTGTAATAAACACCTCAAGTACACGTAAATAGATTCTTACTACCTTTACTGTCGAATTCAATCACGGAGGTTTCCAGTGGAAAGCTGTGAAATGACGAAAATACGGGTAATGTTTACAAGTACGGGTACTTCTGGAGGCGTTTTCACGGGACTGTGCTTTCAAATATTAAGAGTTCATGTTTACAGAGCTCAGAATTGGTGTCTAAAGCCTTTGAATCACGAGAATAATTTTTATGTTTACAATTTAGGAGGATTGGCGTTGGCGTTTTTTTGTGTGAATCAGTTAAAATGGTGGCGGTTCCAGTAAACAGTTCTAAGCAAACTCTCTAATTGTGGTAAAACTGTTAAAATACACAATGAGAGTTCACAGAAATGATTAAGAACGTGTAATAAACACCTCAAGTACACGTAAATAGATTCTTACTACCTTTACTGTCGAATTCAATCACGGAGGTTTCCCGTGGAAAGCTGTGAAATGACGAAAATACTGGTAATGTTTACAAGTCCGGGTACTTCTGGTGGCGTTTTCACGGGACTGTGCTTTCAATTATTACGAGTTCATGTTTACAGAGCTCAGAATTGGTGTCTAAAGCCTTGGAATGAGGAGAATATTGTTTATGCTTACAATTTAGGAGGATTGGCTTCGGCGCTTTTTTGTGCGTATCATTTAAAATGGTGACGGTTCCAGGAAATACTTCTAAGCAAACTGTCCAATTGTGGTAAAACTGTTAAAATACACAATGAGAGTTCCCAGAAATGATTAAGAACGTGTAATAAACCCCTCAAGTACACGTAAATAGATTTTTACTACATTTACTGTCGAATTCAATCATGGAGGTTTCGAGTGGAAAGCTGTGAAATGACGAAAATACTGGTAATGTTTACAAGTACGGGTACTTCTGGAGGCGTTTTCACGGGACTGTGCTTTCAAATATTAAGAGTTCATGTTTACAGAGCTCAGAATTGGTGTCTAAAGCCTTTGAATCACGAGAATAGTTTTTGTGTCTACAATTTAGGAGGATTGGCTTTGGCGTTTTTTTTGTGTGAATCAGTTAAAATGGTGGCGGTTCCAGTAAATTCTTCTAAGCAAACTGTCCAATTGTGGTAAAACTGTTAAAATACACAATGAGAGTTCCCAGAAATGATTAAGAACGTGTAATAAACCCCTCAAGTACACGTAAATAGATTCTTACTACATTTACTGTCGAATTCAATCACGGAGGTTTCGAGTGGAATGCTGTGAAATGACGAAATTCTGGTAATGTTTACAAGTCCGGGTACTTCGGGTGGCGTTTTCACAGGACTGTGCTTTCAATTATTACGAGTTCATGTTTACAGAGCTCAGAATTGGTGTCTAAAGCCTTGGAATGACGAGAATAATTTTTATATTTACAATTTAGGAGGATTGACTTTGGCTTTTTTTTTTTTTGTGAATCAGTTAAAATGGTGGCGGTTCCAGTAAATACTTCTAAGCAAACTGTCTAATTGTGGTAAAACTGTTAAAATACACAATGAGAGTTCCCAGAAATGATTAAGAACGTGTAATAAACATCTCAAGTACACGTAAATAGATTCTTACTACATTTACTGTCGAATTCAATCACGGAGGTTTCGAGTGGAAAGCTGTGAAATGACGAAAATACTGGTAATGTTTACAAGTACGGGTACTTCTGGAGGCGTTTTCACGGGACTGTGCTTTCAAATATTAAGAGTTCATGTTTACAGAGCTCAGAATTGGTGTCTAAAGCCTTTGAATCACGAGAATAGTTTTTATGTTTACAATTTAGGAGGATTGGCTTTGGCGTTTTTTTTGTGTGAATCAGTCAAAATGGTGGCGGTTCCAGTAAACAGTTCTAAGCAAACTGTCTAATTGTGGTAAAACTGTTAAAATACACAATGATAGTTCACAGAAATGATTAAGAACGTGTAATAAACACCTCAAGTACACGTAAATAGATTCTTACTACCTTTACTGTCGAATTCAATCACGGAGGTTTCGAGTGGAAAGCTGTGAAATGACGAAAATACGGGTAATGTTTACAAGTACGGGTACTTCTGGAGGCGTTTTCACGGGACTGTGCTTTCAAATATTAAGAGTTCATGTTTACAGAGCTCAGAATTGGTGTCTAAAGCCTTTGAATCACGAGAATAGTTTTTATGTTTACAATTTAGGAGGATTGGCGTTGGCGTTTTTTTGTGTGAATCAGTTAAAATGGTGGCGGTTCCAGTAAACAGTTCTAAGCAAACTCTCTAATTGTGGTAAAACTGTTAAAATACACAATGAGAGTTCACAGAAATGATTAAGAACGTGTAATAAACACCTCAAGTACACGTAAATAGATTCTTACTACCTTTACTGTCGAATTCAATCACGGAGGTTTCCCGTGGAAAGCTGTGAAATGACGAAAATACTGGTAATGTTTACAAGTCCGGGTACTTCTGGTGGCGTTTTCACGGGACTGTGCTTTCAATTATTACGAGTTCATGTTTACAGAGCTCAGAATTGGTGTCTAAAGCCTTGGAATGAGGAGAATATTGTTTATGCTTACAATTTAGGAGGATTGGCTTCGGCGCTTTTTTGTGCGTATCATTTAAAATGGTGACGGTTCCAGGAAATACTTCTAAGCAAACTGTCCAATTGTGGTAAAACTGTTAAAATACACAATGAGAGTTCCCAGAAATGATTAAGAACGTGTAATAAACATCTCAAGTACACGTAAATAGATTCTTACTACATTTACTGTCGAATTCAATCACGGAGGTTTCGAGTGGAAAGCTGTGAAATGACGAAAATACTGGTAATGTTTACAAGTACGGGTACTTCTGGAGGCGTTTTCACGGGACTGTGCTTTCAAATATTAAGAGTTCATGTTTACAGAGCTCAGAATTGGTGTCTAAAGCCTTTGAATCACGAGAATAGTTTTTATGTTTACAATTTAGGAGGATTGGCTTTGGCGTTTTTTTTGTGTGAATCAGTTAAAATGGTGGCGGTTCCAGTAAACAGTTCTAAGCAAACTGTCTAATTGTGGTAAAACTGTTAAAATACACAATGATAGTTCACAGAAATGATTAAGAACGTGTAATAAACACCTCAAGTACACGTAAATAGATTCTTACTACCTTTACTGTCGAATTCAATCACGGAGGTTTCGAGTGGAAAGCTGTGAAATGACGAAAATACGGGTAATGTTTACAAGTACGGGTACTTCTGGAGGCGTTTTCACGGGACTGTGCTTTCAAATATTAAGAGTTCATGTTTACAGAGCTCAGAATTGGTGTCTAAAGCCTTTGAATCACGAGAATAGTTTTTATGTTTACAATTTAGGAGGATTGGCGTTGGCGTTTTTTTGTGTGAATCAGTTAAAATGGTGGCGGTTCCAGTAAACAGTTCTAAGCAAACTCTCTAATTGTGGTAAAACTGTTAAAATACACAATGAGAGTTCACAGAAATGATTAAGAACGTGTAATAAACACCTCAAGTACACGTAAATAGATTCTTACTACCTTTACTGTCGAATTCAATCACGGAGGTTTCCCGTGGAAAGCTGTGAAATGACGAAAATACTGGTAATGTTTACAAGTCCGGGTACTTCTGGTGGCGTTTTCACGGGACTGTGCTTTCAATTATTACGAGTTCATGTTTACAGAGCTCAGAATTGGTGTCTAAAGCCTTGGAATGAGGAGAATATTGTTTATGCTTACAATTTAGGAGGATTGGCTTCGGCGCTTTTTTGTGCGTATCATTTAAAATGGTGACGGTTCCAGGAAATACTTCTAAGCAAACTGTCCAATTGTGGTAAAACTGTTAAAATACACAATGAGAGTTCCCAGAAATGATTAAGAACGTGTAATAAACCCCTCAAGTACACGTAAATAGATTTTTACTACATTTACTGTCGAATTCAATCACGGAGGTTTCGAGTGGAAAGCTGTGAAATGACGAAAATACTGGTAATGTTTACAAGTACGGGTACTTCTGGAGGCGTTTTCACGGGACTGTGCTTTCAAATATTAAGAGTTCATGTTTACAGAGCTCAGAATTGGTGTCTAAAGCCTTTGAATCACGAGAATAGTTTTTATGTTTACAATTTAGGAGGATATGCTTTGTCGTTTCTTTGTGTTAATCAGTTAAAATGGTGGCGGTTCCAGTAAACACTTCTAAGCAAACTGTCTAATTGTGGTAAAACTGTTAAAATACACAATGAGAGTTCCCAGAAATGATTAAGAACGTGTAATAAACATCTCAAGTACACGTAAATAGATTTTTACTACATTTACTGTCGAATTCAATCACGGAGGTTTCCAGTGGAAAGCTGTGAAATGACGAAAATACTGGTAATGTTTACAAGTACGGGTACTTCTGGAGGCGTTTTCACGGGACTGTGCTTTCAAATATTAAGAGTTCATGTTTACAGAGCTCAGATTTGGTGTCTAAAGCCTTTGAATCACGAAAATAGTTTTTATGTTTACAATTTAGGAGGATTGGCTTTGGCGTTTTTTTTTGTGTGAATCAGTTAAAATGGTGGCGGTTCCAGTAAACAGTTCTAAGAAAAATCTCTAATTGTGGTAAAACTGTTAAAATACACAATGAGAGTTCCCAGAAATGATTAAGAACGTGTAATAAACCACTCAAGTACACGTAAATAGATTTTTACTACCTTTACTGTCGAATTCAATCACGGAGGTTTCGAGTGGAATGCTGTGAAATGACGAAATTCTGGTAATGTTTACAAGTCCGGGTACTTCGGGTGGCGTTTTCACGGGACTGTGCTTTCAAATATTAAGAGTTCATGTTTACAGAGCTCAGATTTGGTGTCTAAAGCCTTGGAATGACGAGAATAGTTTTTATGTTTACAATTTAGGAGGATTTGCTTTGTCGTTTCTTTGTGTTAATCAGTTAAAATGGTGGCGGTTCCAGTAAACACTTCTAAGCAAACTGTCTAATTGTGGTAAAACTGTTAAAATACACAATGATAGTTCCCAGAAATGATTAAGAACGTGTAATAAACACCTCAAGTACACGTAAATAGATTCTTACTACCTTTACTGTCGAATTCAATCACGGAGGTTTCGAGTGGAAAGCTGTGAAATGACGAAAATACGGGTAATGTTTACAAGTACGGGTACTTCTGGAGGCGTTTTCACGGGACTGTGCTTTCAAATATTAAGAGTTCATGTTTACAGAGCTCAGAATTGGTGTCTAAAGCCTTTGAATCACGAGAATAGTTTTTATGTTTACAATTTAGGAGGATTGGCGTTGGCGTTTTTTTGTGTGAATCAGTTAAAATGGTGGCGGTTCCAGTAAACAGTTCTAAGCAAACTCTCTAATTGTGGTAAAACTGTTAAAATACACAATTAGAGTTCACAGAAATGATTAAGAACGTGTAATAAACACCTCAAGTACACGTAAATAGATTCTTACTACCTTTACTGTCGAATTCAATCACGGAGGTTTCCCGTGGAAAGCTGTGAAATGACGAAAATACTGGTAATGTTTACAAGTCCGGGTACTTCGGGTGGCGTTTTCACGGGACTGTGCTTTCAATTATTACGAGTTCATGTTTACAGAGGTCAGAATTGGTGTCTAAAGCCTTGGAATGACGAGAATAGTTTATATGTTTACAATTTAGGAGGATTGGCTTTGGCTTTTTTTTGTGTGAATCAGTTAAAATGGTGGCGGTTCCAGTAAATACTTCTAAGCAAACTGTCTAATTGTGGTAAAACTGTTAAAATACACAATGAGAGTTCCCAGAAATGATTAAGAACGTGTAATAAACATCTCAAGTACACGTAAATAGATTCTTACTACATTTACTCTCGAATTCAATCACGGAGGTTTCGAGTGGAAAGCTGTGAAATGATGAAAATACTGGTAATGTTTACAAGTACGGGTACTTCTGGTAGCGTTTTCACGGGACTGTGCTTTCAAATATTAAGAGTTCATGTTTACAGAGGTCAGAATTGGTGTCTAAAGCCTTTGAATCACGAGAATAGTTTTTGTGTCTACAATTTAGGAGGATTGGCTTTGGCGTTTTTTTTGTGTGAATCAGTTAAAATGGTGGCGGTTCCAGTAAATTCTTCTAAGCAAACTGTCCAATTGTGGTAAAACTGTTAAAATTCACAATGAGAGTTCCCAGAAATGATTAAGAACGTGTAATAAACCCCTCAAGTACACGTAAATAGATTCTTACTACATTTACTGTCGAATTCAATCACGGAGGTTTCGAGTGGAATGCTGTGAAATGACGAAATTCTGGTAATGTTTACAAGTCCGGGTACTTCGGGTGGCGTTTTCACAGGACTGTGCTTTCAATTATTACGAGTTCATGTTTACAGAGCTCAGAATTGGTGTCTAAAGCCTTGGAATGACGAGAATAGTTTTTATATTTACAATTTAGGAGGATTGACTTTGGCTTTTTTTTTGTGTGAATCATTTAAAATGGTGGCGGTTCCAGTAAATACTTCTAAGCAAACTGTCTAATTGTGGTAAAACTGTTAAAATACACAATGAGAGTTCCCAGAAATGATTAAGAACGTGTAATAAACATCTCAAGTACACGTAAATAGATTCTTACTACATTTACTGTCGAATTCAATCACGGAGGTTTCGAGTGGAAAGCTGTGAAATGACGAAAATACTGGTAATGTTTACAAGTACGGGTACTTCGGGTGGCGTTTTCACGGGACTGTGCTTTCAATTATTACGAGTTCATGTTTACAGAGCTCAGAATTGGTGTCTAAAGCCTTGGAATGACGAGAATAGTTTTTATATTTACAATTTAGGAGGATTGACTTTGGCTTTTTTTTTGTGTGAATCAGTTAAAATGGTGGCGGTTCCAGTAAATACTTCTAAGCAAACTGTCTAATTGTGGTAAAACTGTTAAAATACACAATGAGAGTTCCCAGAAATGATTAAGAACGTGTAATAAACATCTCAAGTACACGTAAATAGATTCTTACTACATTTACTGTCGAATTCAATCACGGAGGTTTCGAGTGGAAAGCTGTGAAATGACGACAATACTGGTAATGTTTACAAGTACGGGTACTTCTGGAGGCGTTTTCACGGGACTGTGCTTTCAAATATTAAGAGTTCATGTTTACAGAGCTCAGAATTGGTGTCTAAAGCCTTTGAATCACGAGAATAGTTTTTATGTTTACAATTTAGGAGGATTGGCTTTGGCGTTTTTTTTGTGTGAATCAGTTAAAATGGTGGCGGTTCCAGTAAACAGTTCTAAGCAAACTGTCTAATTGTGGTAAAACTGTTAAAATACACAATGATAGTTCACAGAAATGATTAAGAACGTGTAATAAACACCTCAAGTACACGTAAATAGATTCTTACTACCTTTACTGTCGAATTCAATCACGGAGGTTTCGAGTGGAAAGCTGTGAAATGACGAAAATACGGGTAATGTTTACAAGTACGGGTACTTCTGGAGGCGTTTTCACGGGACTGTGCTTTCAATTATTACGAGTTCATGTTTACAGAGCTCAGAATTGGTGTCTAAAGCCTTGGAATGAGGAGAATATTGTTTATGCTTACAATTTAGGAGGATTGGCTTCGGCGCTTTTTTGTGCGTATCATTTAAAATGGTGACGGTTCCAGGAAATACTTCTAAGCAAACTGTCCAATTGTGGTAAAACTGTTAAAATACACAATGAGAGTTCCCAGAAATGATTAAGAACGTGCAATAAACCCCTCAAGTACACGTAAATAGATTTTTACTACATTTACTGTCGAATTCAATCATGGAGGTTTCGAGTGGAAAGCTGTGAAATGACGAAAATACTGGTAATGTTTACAAGTACGGGTACTTCTGGAGGTGTTTTCACGGGACTGTGCTTTCAAATATTAAGAGTTCATGTTTACAGAGCTCAGAATTGGTGTCTAAAGCCTTTGAATCACGAGAATAGTTTTTATGTTTACAATTTAGGAGGATTTGCTTTGTCGTTTCTTTGTGTTAATCAGTTAAAATGGTGGCGGTTCCAGTAAACACTTCTAAGCAAACTGTCTAATTGTGGTAAAACTGTTAAAATACACAATGAGAGTTCCCAGAAATGATTAAGAACGTGTAATAAACATCTCAAGTACACGTAAATAGATTTTTACTACATTTACTGTCGAATTCAATCACGGAGGTTTCCAGTGGAAAGCTGTGAAATGACGAAAATACTGGTAATGTTTACAAGTACGGGTACTTCTGGAGGCGTTTTCACGGGACTGTGCTTTCAAATATTAAGAGTTCATGTTTACAGAGCTCAGAATTGGTGTCTAAAGCCTTTGAATCACGAAAATAGTTTTTATGTTTACAATTTAGGAGGATTGGCTTTGGCGTTTTTTTTGTGTGAATCAGTTAAAATGGTGGCGGTTCCAGTAAACAGTTCTAAGAAAAATCTCTAATTGTGGTAAAACTGTTAAAATACACAATGAGAGTTCCCAGAAATGATTAAGAACGTGTAATAAACCCCTCAAGTACACGTAAATAGATTTTTACTACCTTTACTGTCGAATTCAATCACGGAGGTTTCGAGTGGAATGCTGTGAAATGACGAAATTCTGGTAATGTTTACAAGTCCGGGTACTTCGGGTGGCGTTTTCACGGGACTGTGCTTTCAAATATTAAGAGTTCATGTTTACAGAGCTCAGATTTGGTGTCTAAAGCCTTGGAATGACGAGAATAGTTTTTATGTTTACAATTTAGGAGGATTTGCTTTGTCGTTCCTTTGTGTTAATCAGTTAAAATGGTGGCGGTTCCAGTAAACACTTCTAAGCAAACTGTCTAATTGTGGTAAAACTGTTAAAATACACAATGATAGTTCCCAGAAATGATTAAGAACGTGTAATAAACACCTCAAGTACACGTAAATAGATTCTTACTACATTTACTGTCGAATTCAATCACGGAGGTTTCGAGTGGAAAGCTGTGAAATGACGAAAATACTGGTAATGTTTACAAGTACGGGTACTTCTGGAGGTGTTTTCACGGGACTGTGCTTTCAAATATTAAGAGTTCATGTTTACAGAGCTCAGAATTGGTGTCTAAAGCCTTTGAATCACGAGAATAGTTTTTATGTTTACAATTTAGGAGGATTGGCTTTGGCTTTTTTTTGTGTGAATCAGCTAAAATGGTGGCGGTTCCCGTAAACAGTTCTAAGCAAACTGTCCAATTGTGGTAAAACTGTTAAAATACACAATGAGAGTTTCCAGAAATGATTAAGAACGTGTAATAAACCCCTCAAGTACACGTAAATAGATTCTTACTACATTTACTGTCGAATTCAATCACGGAGGTTTCGAGTGGTATGCTGTGAAATGACGAAATTCTGGTAATGTTTACAAGTACGGGTACTTCTGGAGGCGTTTTCACGGGACTGTGCTTTCAAATATTAAGAGTTCATGTTTACAGAGCTCAGAATTGGTGTCTAAAGCCTTTGAATCACGAGAATAGTTTTTATGTTTACAATTTAGGAGGATTGGCTTTGGCGTTTTTTTTGTGTGAATCAGTTAAAATGGTGGCGGTTCCAGTAAATACTTCTAAGCAAACTGTCTAATTGTGGTAAAACTGTTAAAATACACAATGAGAGTTCCCAGAAATGATTAAGAACGTGTAATAAACATCTCAAGTACACGTAAATAGATTCTTACTACATTTACTGTCGAATTCAATCACGGAGGTTTCGAGTGGAAAGCTGTGAAATGACGACAATACTGGTAATGTTTACAAGTACGGGTACTTCTGGAGGCGTTTTCACGGGACTGTGCTTTCAAATATTAAGAGTTCATGTTTACAGAGCTCAGAATTGGTGTCTAAAGCCTTTGAATCACGAGAATAGTTTTTATGTTTACAATTTAGGAGGATTGGCTTTGGCGTTTTTTTTGTGTGAATCAGTTAAAATGGTGGCGGTTCCAGTAAACAGTTCTAAGCAAACTGTCTAATTGTGGTAAAACTGTTAAAATACACAATGATAGTTCACAGAAATGATTAAGAACGTGTAATAAACACCTCAAGTACACGTAAATAGATTCTTACTACCTTTACTGTCGAATTCAATCACGGAGGTTTCGAGTGGAAAGCTGTGAAATGACGAAAATACGGGTAATGTTTACAAGTACGGGTACTTCTGGAGGCGTTTTCACGGGACTGTGCTTTCAAATATTAAGAGTTCATGTTTACAGAGCTCAGAATTGGTGTCTAAAGCCTCTGAATCACGAGAATAGTTTTTATGTTTACAATTTAGGAGGATTGGCGTTGGCGTTTTTTTGTGTGAATCAGTTAAAATGGTGGCGGTTCCAGTAAACAGTTCTAAGCAAACTCTCTAATTGTGGTAAAACTGTTAAAATACACAATTAGAGTTCACAGAAATGATTAAGAACGTGTAATAAACACCTCAAGTACACGTAAATAGATTCTTACTACCTTTACTGTCGAATTCAATCACGGAGGTTTCCCGTGGAAAGCTGTGAAATGACGAAAATACTGGTAATGTTTACAAGTCCGGGTACTTCGGGTGGCGTTTTCACGGGACTGTGCTTTCAATTATTACGAGTTCATGTTTACAGAGGTCAGAATTGGTGTCTAAAGCCTTGGAATGACGAGAATAGTTTATATGTTTACAATTTAGGAGGATTGGCTTTGGCTTTTTTTTGTGTGAATCAGTTAAAATGGTGGCGGTTCCAGTAAATACTTCTAAGCAAACTGTCTAATTGTGGTAAAACTGTTAAAATACACAATGAGAGTTCCCAGAAATGATTAAGAACGTGTAATAAACATCTCAAGTACACGTAAATAGATTCTTACTACATTTACTCTCGAATTCAATCACGGAGGTTTCGAGTGGAAAGCTGTGAAATGATGAAAATACTGGTAATGTTTACAAGTACGGGTACTTCTGGTAGCGTTTTCACGGGACTGTGCTTTCAAATATTAAGAGTTCATGTTTACAGAGGTCAGAATTGGTGTCTAAAGCCTTTGAATCACGAGAATAGTTTTTGTGTCTACAATTTAGGAGGATTGGCTTTGGCGTTTTTTTTGTGTGAATCAGTTAAAATGGTGGCGGTTCCAGTAAATTCTTCTAAGCAAACTGTCCAATTGTGGTAAAACTGTTAAAATTCACAATGAGAGTTCCCAGAAATGATTAAGAACGTGTAATAAACCCCTCAAGTACACGTAAATAGATTCTTACTACATTTACTGTCGAATTCAATCACGGAGGTTTCGAGTGGAATGCTGTGAAATGACGAAATTCTGGTAATGTTTACAAGTCCGGGTACTTCGGGTGGCGTTTTCACAGGACTGTGCTTTCAATTATTACGAGTTCATGTTTACAGAGCTCAGAATTGGTGTCTAAAGCCTTGGAATGACGAGAATAGTTTTTATATTTACAATTTAGGAGGATTGACTTTGGCTTTTTTTTTGTGTGAATCATTTAAAATGGTGGCGGTTCCAGTAAATACTTCTAAGCAAACTGTCTAATTGTGGTAAAACTGTTAAAATACACAATGAGAGTTCCCAGAAATGATTAAGAACGTGTAATAAACATCTCAAGTACACGTAAATAGATTCTTACTACATTTACTGTCGAATTCAATCACGGAGGTTTCGAGTGGAAAGCTGTGAAATGACGAAAATACTGGTAATGTTTACAAGTACGGGTACTTCTGGAGGCGTTTTCACGGGACTGTGCTTTCAAATATTAAGAGTTCATGTTTACAGAGCTCAGAATTGGTGTCTAAAGCCTTTGAATCACGAGAATAGTTTTTATGTTTACAATTTAGGAGGATTGGCTTTGGCGTTTTTTTTGTGTGAATCAGTTAAAATGGTGGCGGTTCCAGTAAACAGTTCTAAGCAAACTGTCTAATTGTGGTAAAACTGTTAAAATACACAATGATAGTTCACAGAAATGATTAAGAACGTGTAATAAACACCTCAAGTACACGTAAATAGATTCTTACTACCTTTACTGTCGAATTCAATCACGGAGGTTTCGAGTGGAAAGCTGTGAAATGACGAAAATACGGGTAATGTTTACAAGTACGGGTACTTCTGGAGGCGTTTTCACGGGACTGTGCTTTCAAATATTAAGAGTTCATGTTTACAGAGCTCAGAATTGGTGTCTAAAGCCTTTGAATCACGAGAATAGTTTTTATGTTTACAATTTAGGAGGATTGGCGTTGGCGTTTTTTTCTGTGAATCAGTTAAAATGGTGGCGGTTCCAGTAAACAGTTCTAAGCAAACTCTCTAATTGTGGTAAAACTGTTAAAATACACAATGAGAGTTCACAGAAATGATTAAGAACGTGTAATAAACACCTCAAGTACACGTAAATAGATTCTTACTACCTTTACTGTCGAATTCAATCACGGAGGTTTCGAGTGGAAAGCTGTGAAATGACGAAAATACGGGTAATGTTTACAAGTACGGGTACTTCTGGAGGCGTTTTCACGGGACTGTGCTTTCAATTATTACGAGTTCATGTTTACAGAGCTCAGAATTGGTGTCTAAAGCCTTGGAATGAGGAGAATATTGTTTATGCTTACAATTTAGGAGGATTGGCTTCGGCGCTTTTTTGTGCGTATCATTTAAAATGGTGACGGTTCCAGGAAATACTTCTAAGCAAACTGTCCAATTGTGGTAAAACTGTTAAAATACACAATGAGAGTTCCCAGAAATGATTAAGAACGTGCAATAAACCCCTCAAGTACACGTAAATAGATTTTTACTACATTTACTGTCGAATTCAATCATGGAGGTTTCGAGTGGAAAGCTGTGAAATGACGAAAATACTGGTAATGTTTACAAGTACGGGTACTTCTGGAGGTGTTTTCACGGGACTGTGCTTTCAAATATTAAGAGTTCATGTTTACAGAGCTCAGAATTGGTGTCTAAAGCCTTTGAATCACGAGAATAGTTTTTATGTTTACAATTTAGGAGGATTTGCTTTGTCGTTTCTTTGTGTTAATCAGTTAAAATGGTGGCGGTTCCAGTAAACACTTCTAAGCAAACTGTCTAATTGTGGTAAAACTGTTAAAATACACAATGAGAGTTCCCAGAAATGATTAAGAACGTGTAATAAACATCTCAAGTACACGTAAATAGATTTTTACTACATTTACTGTCGAATTCAATCACGGAGGTTTCCAGTGGAAAGCTGTGAAATGACGAAAATACTGGTAATGTTTACAAGTACGGGTACTTCTGGAGGCGTTTTCACGGGACTGTGCTTTCAAATATTAAGAGTTCATGTTTACAGAGCTCAGAATTGGTGTCTAAAGCCTTTGAATCACGAAAATAGTTTTTATGTTTACAATTTAGGAGGATTGGCTTTGGCGTTTTTTTTGTGTGAATCAGTTAAAATGGTGGCGGTTCCAGTAAACAGTTCTAAGAAAAATCTCTAATTGTGGTAAAACTGTTAAAATACACAATGAGAGTTCCCAGAAATGATTAAGAACGTGTAATAAACCCCTCAAGTACACGTAAATAGATTTTTACTACCTTTACTGTCGAATTCAATCACGGAGGTTTCGAGTGGAATGCTGTGAAATGACGAAATTCTGGTAATGTTTACAAGTCCGGGTACTTCGGGTGGCGTTTTCACGGGACTGTGCTTTCAAATATTAAGAGTTCATGTTTACAGAGCTCAGATTTGGTGTCTAAAGCCTTGGAATGACGAGAATAGTTTTTATGTTTACAATTTAGGAGGATTTGCTTTGTCGTTCCTTTGTGTTAATCAGTTAAAATGGTGGCGGTTCCAGTAAACACTTCTAAGCAAACTGTCTAATTGTGGTAAAACTGTTAAAATACACAATGATAGTTCCCAGAAATGATTAAGAACGTGTAATAAACACCTCAAGTACACGTAAATAGATTCTTACTACATTTACTGTCGAATTCAATCACGGAGGTTTCGAGTGGAAAGCTGTGAAATGACGAAAATACTGGTAATGTTTACAAGTACGGGTACTTCTGGAGGTGTTTTCACGGGACTGTGCTTTCAAATATTAAGAGTTCATGTTTACAGAGCTCAGAATTGGTGTCTAAAGCCTTTGAATCACGAGAATAGTTTTTATGTTTACAATTTAGGAGGATTGGCTTTGGCTTTTTTTTGTGTGAATCAGCTAAAATGGTGGCGGTTCCCGTAAACAGTTCTAAGCAAACTGTCCAATTGTGGTAAAACTGTTAAAATACACAATGAGAGTTTCCAGAAATGATTAAGAACGTGTAATAAACCCCTCAAGTACACGTAAATAGATTCTTACTACATTTACTGTCGAATTCAATCACGGAGGTTTCGAGTGGTATGCTGTGAAATGACGAAATTCTGGTAATGTTTACAAGTCCGGGTACTTCGGGTGGCGTTTTCACGGGACTGTGCTTTCAATTATTACGAGTTCATGTTTACAGAGCTCAGAATTGGTGTCTAAAGCCTTGGAATGACGAGAATAGTTTTTATATTTACAATTTAGGAGGATTGACTTTGGCTTTTTTTTTGTGTGAATCAGTTAAAATGGTGGCGGTTCCAGTAAATACTTCTAAGCAAACTGTCTAATTGTGGTAAAACTGTTAAAATACACAATGAGAGTTCCCAGAAATGATTAAGAACGTGTAATAAACATCTCAAGTACACGTAAATAGATTCTTACTACATTTACTGTCGAATTCAATCACGGAGGTTTCGAGTGGAAAGCTGTGAAATGACGACAATACTGGTAATGTTTACAAGTACGGGTACTTCTGGAGGCGTTTTCACGGGACTGTGCTTTCAAATATTAAGAGTTCATGTTTACAGAGCTCAGAATTGGTGTCTAAAGCCTTTGAATCACGAGAATAGTTTTTATGTTTACAATTTAGGAGGATTGGCTTTGGCGTTTTTTTTGTGTGAATCAGTTAAAATGGTGGCGGTTCCAGTAAACAGTTCTAAGCAAACTGTCTAATTGTGGTAAAACTGTTAAAATACACAATGATAGTTCACAGAAATGATTAAGAACGTGTAATAAACACCTCAAGTACACGTAAATAGATTCTTACTACCTTTACTGTCGAATTCAATCACGGAGGTTTCGAGTGGAAAGCTGTGAAATGACGAAAATACGGGTAATGTTTACAAGTACGGGTACTTCTGGAGGCGTTTTCACGGGACTGTGCTTTCAATTATTACGAGTTCATGTTTACAGAGCTCAGAATTGGTGTCTAAAGCCTTGGAATGAGGAGAATATTGTTTATGCTTACAATTTAGGAGGATTGGCTTCGGCGCTTTTTTGTGCGTATCATTTAAAATGGTGACGGTTCCAGGAAATACTTCTAAGCAAACTGTCCAATTGTGGTAAAACTGTTAAAATACACAATGAGAGTTCCCAGAAATGATTAAGAACGTGCAATAAACCCCTCAAGTACACGTAAATAGATTTTTACTACATTTACTGTCGAATTCAATCATGGAGGTTTCGAGTGGAAAGCTGTGAAATGACGAAAATACTGGTAATGTTTACAAGTACGGGTACTTCTGGAGGTGTTTTCACGGGACTGTGCTTTCAAATATTAAGAGTTCATGTTTACAGAGCTCAGAATTGGTGTCTAAAGCATTTGAATCACGAGAATAGTTTTTATGTTTACAATTTAGGAGGATTTGCTTTGTCGTTTCTTTGTGTTAATCAGTTAAAATGGTGGCGGTTCCAGTAAACACTTCTAAGCAAACTGTCTAATTGTGGTAAAACTGTTAAAATACACAATGAGAGTTCCCAGAAATGATTAAGAACGTGTAATAAACATCTCAAGTACACGTAAATAGATTTTTACTACATTTACTGTCGAATTCAATCACGGAGGTTTCCAGTGGAAAGCTGTGAAATGACGAAAATACTGGTAATGTTTACAAGTACGGGTACTTCTGGAGGCGTTTTCACGGGACTGTGCTTTCAAATATTAAGAGTTCATGTTTACAGAGCTCAGAATTGGTGTCTAAAGCCTTTGAATCACGAAAATAGTTTTTATGTTTACAATTTAGGAGGATTGGCTTTGGCGTTTTTTTTGTGTGAATCAGTTAAAATGGTGGCGGTTCCAGTAAACAGTTCTAAGAAAAATCTCTAATTGTGGTAAAACTGTTAAAATACACAATGAGAGTTCCCAGAAATGATTAAGAACGTGTAATAAACCCCTCAAGTACACGTAAATAGATTTTTACTACCTTTACTGTCGAATTCAATCACGGAGGTTTCGAGTGGAATGCTGTGAAATGACGAAATTCTGGTAATGTTTACAAGTCCGGGTACTTCGGGTGGCGTTTTCACGGGACTGTGCTTTCAAATATTAAGAGTTCATGTTTACAGAGCTTAGATTTGGTGTCTAAAGCCTTGGAATGACGAGAATAGTTTTTATGTTTACAATTTAGGAGGATTTGCTTTGTCGTTCCTTTGTGTTAATCAGTTAAAATGGTGGCGGTTCCAGTAAACACTTCTAAGCAAACTGTCTAATTGTGGTAAAACTGTTAAAATACACAATGATAGTTCCCAGAAATGATTAAGAACGTGTAATAAACACCTCAAGTACACGTAAATAGATTCTTACTACATTTACTGTCGAATTCAATCACGGAGGTTTCGAGTGGAAAGCTGTGAAATGACGAAAATACTGGTAATGTTTACAAGTACGGGTACTTCTGGAGGTGTTTTCACGGGACTGTGCTTTCAAATATTAAGAGTTCATGTTTACAGAGCTCAGAATTGGTGTCTAAAGCCTTTGAATCACGAGAATAGTTTTTATGTTTACAATTTAGGAGGATTGGCTTTGGCTTTTTTTTGTGTGAATCAGCTAAAATGGTGGCGGTTCCCGTAAACAGTTCTAAGCAAACTGTCCAATTGTGGTAAAACTGTTAAAATACACAATGAGAGTTTCCAGAAATGATTAAGAACGTGTAATAAACCCCTCAAGTACACGTAAATAGATTCTTACTACATTTACTGTCGAATTCAATCACGGAGGTTTCGAGTGGTATGCTGTGAAATGACGAAATTCTGGTAATGTTTACAAGTCCGGGTACTTCGGGTGGCGTTTTCACGGGACTGTGCTTTCAATTATTACGAGTTCATGTTTACAGAGCTCAGAATTGGTGTCTAAAGCCTTGGAATGACGAGAATAGTTTTTATATTTACAATTTAGGAGGATTGACTTTGGCTTTTTTTTTGTGTGAATCAGTTAAAATGGTGGCGGTTCCAGTAAATACTTCTAAGCAAACTGTCTAATTGTGGTAAAACTGTTAAAATACACAATGAGAGTTCCCAGAAATGATTAAGAACGTGTAATAAACATCTCAAGTACACGTAAATAGATTCTTACTACATTTACTGTCGAATTCAATCACGGAGGTTTCGAGTGGAAAGCTGTGAAATGACGACAATACTGGTAATGTTTACAAGTACGGGTACTTCTGGAGGCGTTTTCACGGGACTGTGCTTTCAAATATTAAGAGTTCATGTTTACAGAGCTCAGAATTGGTGTCTAAAGCCTTTGAATCACGAGAATAGTTTTTATGTTTACAATTTAGGAGGATTGGCTTTGGCGTTTTTTTTGTGTGAATCAGTTAAAATGGTGGCGGTTCCAGTAAACAGTTCTAAGCAAACTGTCTAATTGTGGTAAAACTGTTAAAATACACAATGATAGTTCACAGAAATGATTAAGAACGTGTAATAAACACCTCAAGTACACGTAAATAGATTCTTACTACCTTTACTGTCGAATTCAATCACGGAGGTTTCGAGTGGAAAGCTGTGAAATGACGAAAATACGGGTAATGTTTACAAGTACGGGTACTTCTGGAGGCGTTTTCACGGGACTGTGCTTTCAAATATTAAGAGTTCATGTTTACAGAGCTCAGAATTGGTGTCTAAAGCCTTTGAATCACGAGAATAGTTTTTATGTTTACAATTTAGGAGGATTGGCGTTGGCGTTTTTTTGTGTGAATCAGTTAAAATGGTGGCGGTTCCAGTAAACAGTTCTAAGCAAACTCTCTAATTGTGGTAAAACTGTTAAAATACACAATGAGAGTTCACAGAAATGATTAAGAACGTGTAATAAACACCTCAAGTACACGTAAATAGATTCTTACTACCTTTACTGTCGAATTCAATCACGGAGTTTTCCCGTGGAAAGCTGTGAAATGACGAAAATACTGGTAATGTTTACAAGTCCGGGTACTTCTGGTGGCGTTTTCACGGGACTGTGCTTTCAATTATTACGAGTTCATGTTTACAGAGCTCAGAATTGGTGTCTAAAGCCTTGGAATGAGGAGAATATTGTTTATGCTTACAATTTAGGAGGATTGGCTTCGGCGCTTTTTTGTGCGTATCATTTAAAATGGTGACGGTTCCAGGAAATACTTCTAAGCAAACTGTCCAATTGTGGTAAAACTGTTAAAATACACAATGAGAGTTCCCAGAAATGATTAAGAACGTGTAATAAACCCCTCAAGTACACGTAAATAGATTTTTACTACATTTACTGTCGAATTCAATCATGGAGGTTTCGAGTGGAAAGCTGTGAAATGACGAAAATACTGGTAATGTTTACAAGTACGGGTACTTCTGGAGGTGTTTTCACGGGACTGTGCTTTCAAATATTAAGAGTTCATGTTTACAGAGCTCAGAATTGGTGTCTAAAGCCTTTGAATCACGAGAATAGTTTTTATGTTTACAATTTAGGAGGATATGCTTTGTCGTTTCTTTGTGTTAATCAGTTAAAATGGTGGCGGTTCCAGTAAACACTTCTAAGCAAACTGTCTAATTGTGGTAAAACTGTTAAAATACACAATGAGAGTTCCCAGAAATGATTAAGAACGTGTAATAAACATCTCAAGTACACGTAAATAGATTTTTACTACATTTACTGTCGAATTCAATCACGGAGGTTTCCAGTGGAAAGCTGTGAAATGACGAAAATACTGGTAATGTTTACAAGTACGGGTACTTCTGGAGGCGTTTTCACGGGACTGTGCTTTCAAATATTAAGAGTTCATGTTTACAGAGCTCAGAATTGGTGTCTAAAGCCTTTGAATCACGAAAATAGTTTTTATGTTTACAATTTAGGAGGATTGGCTTTGGCGTTTTTTTTGTGTGAATCAGTTAAAATGGTGGCGGTTCCAGTAAACAGTTCTAAGAAAAATCTCTAATTGTGGTAAAACTGTTAAAATACACAATGAGAGTTCCCAGAAATGATTAAGAACGTGTAATAAACCCCTCAAGTACACGTAAATAGATTTTTACTACCTTTACTGTCGAATTCAATCACGGAGGTTTCGAGTGGAATGCTGTGAAATGACGAAATTCTGGTAATGTTTACAAGTCCGGGTACTTCGGGTGGCGTTTTCACGGGACTGTGCTTTCAAATATTAAGAGTTCATGTTTACAGAGCTCAGATTTGGTGTCTAAAGCCTTGGAATGACGAGAATAGTTTTTATGTTTACAATTTAGGAGGATTTGCTTTGTCGTTCCTTTGTGTTAATCAGTTAAAATGGTGGCGGTTCCAGTAAACACTTCTAAGCAAACTGTCTAATTGTGGTAAAACTGTTAAAATACACAATGATAGTTCCCAGAAATGATTAAGAACGTGTAATAAACACCTCAAGTACACGTAAATAGATTCTTACTACATTTACTGTCGAATTCAATCACGGAGGTTTCGAGTGGAAAGCTGTGAAATGACGAAAATACTGGTAATGTTTACAAGTACGGGTACTTCTGGAGGTGTTTTCACGGGACTGTGCTTTCAAATATTAAGAGTTCATGTTTACAGAGCTCAGAATTGGTGTCTAAAGCCTTTGAATCACGAGAATAGTTTTTATGTTTACAATTTAGGAGGATTGGCTTTGGCTTTTTTTTGTGTGAATCAGCTAAAATGGTGGCGGTTCCCGTAAACAGTTCTAAGCAAACTGTCCAATTGTGGTAAAACTGTTAAAATACACAATGAGAGTTTCCAGAAATGATTAAGAACGTGTAATAAACCCCTCAAGTACACGTAAATAGATTCTTACTACATTTACTGTCGAATTCAATCACGGAGGTTTCGAGTGGTATGCTGTGAAATGACGAAATTCTGGTAATGTTTACAAGTCCGGGTACTTCGGGTGGCGTTTTCACGGGACTGTGCTTTCAATTATTACGAGTTCATGTTTACAGAGCTCAGAATTGGTGTCTAAAGCCTTGGAATGACGAGAATAGTTTTTATATTTACAATTTAGGAGGATTGACTTTGGCTTTTTTTTTGTGTGAATCAGTTAAAATGGTGGCGGTTCCAGTAAATACTTCTAAGCAAACTGTCTAATTGTGGTAAAACTGTTAAAATACACAATGAGAGTTCCCAGAAATGATTAAGAACGTGTAATAAACATCTCAAGTACACGTAAATAGATTCTTACTACATTTACTGTCGAATTCAATCACGGAGGTTTCGAGTGGAAAGCTGTGAAATGACGACAATACTGGTAATGTTTACAAGTACGGGTACTTCTGGAGGCGTTTTCACGGGACTGTGCTTTCAAATATTAAGAGTTCATGTTTACAGAGCTCAGAATTGGTGTCTAAAGCCTTTGAATCACGAGAATAGTTTTTATGTTTACAATTTAGGAGGATTGGCTTTGGCGTTTTTTTTGTGTGAATCAGTTAAAATGGTGGCGGTTCCAGTAAACAGTTCTAAGCAAACTGTCTAATTGTGGTAAAACTGTTAAAATACACAATGATAGTTCACAGAAATGATTAAGAACGTGTAATAAACACCTCAAGTACACGTAAATAGATTCTTACTACCTTTACTGTCGAATTCAATCACGGAGGTTTCGAGTGGAAAGCTGTGAAATGACGAAAATACGGGTAATGTTTACAAGTACGGGTACTTCTGGAGGCGTTTTCACGGGACTGTGCTTTCAATTATTACGAGTTCATGTTTACAGAGCTCAGAATTGGTGTCTAAAGCCTTGGAATGAGGAGAATATTGTTTATGCTTACAATTTAGGAGGATTGGCTTCGGCGCTTTTTTGTGCGTATCATTTAAAATGGTGACGGTTCCAGGAAATACTTCTAAGCAAACTGTCCAATTGTGGTAAAACTGTTAAAATACACAATGAGAGTTCCCAGAAATGATTAAGAACGTGCAATAAACCCCTCAAGTACACGTAAATAGATTTTTACTACATTTACTGTCGAATTCAATCATGGAGGTTTCGAGTGGAAAGCTGTGAAATGACGAAAATACTGGTAATGTTTACAAGTACGGGTACTTCTGGAGGTGTTTTCACGGGACTGTGCTTTCAAATATTAAGAGTTCATGTTTACAGAGCTCAGAATTGGTGTCTAAAGCCTTTGAATCACGAGAATAGTTTTTATGTTTACAATTTAGGAGGATTTGCTTTGTCGTTTCTTTGTGTTAATCAGTTAAAATGGTGGCGGTTCCAGTAAACACTTCTAAGCAAACTGTCTAATTGTGGTAAAACTGTTAAAATACACAATGAGAGTTCCCAGAAATGATTAAGAACGTGTAATAAACATCTCAAGTACACGTAAATAGATTTTTACTACATTTACTGTCGAATTCAATCACGGAGGTTTCCAGTGGAAAGCTGTGAAATGACGAAAATACTGGTAATGTTTACAAGTACGGGTACTTCTGGAGGCGTTTTCACGGGACTGTGCTTTCAAATATTAAGAGTTCATGTTTACAGAGCTCAGAATTGGTGTCTAAAGCCTTTGAATCACGAAAATAGTTTTTATGTTTACAATTTAGGAGGATTGGCTTTGGCGTTTTTTTTGTGTGAATCAGTTAAAATGGTGGCGGTTCCAGTAAACAGTTCTAAGAAAAATCTCTAATTGTGGTAAAACTGTTAAAATACACAATGAGAGTTCCCAGAAATGATTAAGAACGTGTAATAAACCCCTCAAGTACACGTAAATAGATTTTTACTACCTTTACTGTCGAATTCAATCACGGAGGTTTCGAGTGGAATGCTGTGAAATGACGAAATTCTGGTAATGTTTACAAGTCCGGGTACTTCGGGTGGCGTTTTCACGGGACTGTGCTTTCAAATATTAAGAGTTCATGTTTACAGAGCTTAGATTTGGTGTCTAAAGCCTTGGAATGACGAGAATAGTTTTTATGTTTACAATTTAGGAGGATTTGCTTTGTCGTTCCTTTGTGTTAATCAGTTAAAATGGTGGCGGTTCCAGTAAACACTTCTAAGCAAACTGTCTAATTGTGGTAAAACTGTTAAAATACACAATGATAGTTCCCAGAAATGATTAAGAACGTGTAATAAACACCTCAAGTACACGTAAATAGATTCTTACTACATTTACTGTCGAATTCAATCACGGAGGTTTCGAGTGGAAAGCTGTGAAATGACGAAAATACTGGTAATGTTTACAAGTACGGGTACTTCTGGAGGTGTTTTCACGGGACTGTGCTTTCAAATATTAAGAGTTCATGTTTACAGAGCTCAGAATTGGTGTCTAAAGCCTTTGAATCACGAGAATAGTTTTTATGTTTACAATTTAGGAGGATTGGCTTTGGCTTTTTTTTGTGTGAATCAGCTAAAATGGTGGCGGTTCCCGTAAACAGTTCTAAGCAAACTGTCCAATTGTGGTAAAACTGTTAAAATACACAATGAGAGTTTCCAGAAATGATTAAGAACGTGTAATAAACCCCTCAAGTACACGTAAATAGATTCTTACTACATTTACTGTCGAATTCAATCACGGAGGTTTCGAGTGGTATGCTGTGAAATGACGAAATTCTGGTAATGTTTACAAGTCCGGGTACTTCGGGTGGCGTTTTCACGGGACTGTGCTTTCAATTATTACGAGTTCATGTTTACAGAGCTCAGAATTGGTGTCTAAAGCCTTGGAATGACGAGAATAGTTTTTATATTTACAATTTAGGAGGATTGACTTTGGCTTTTTTTTTGTGTGAATCAGTTAAAATGGTGGCGGTTCCAGTAAATACTTCTAAGCAAACTGTCTAATTGTGGTAAAACTGTTAAAATACACAATGAGAGTTCCCAGAAATGATTAAGAACGTGTAATAAACATCTCAAGTACACGTAAATAGATTCTTACTACATTTACTGTCGAATTCAATCACGGAGGTTTCGAGTGGAAAGCTGTGAAATGACGACAATACTGGTAATGTTTACAAGTACGGGTACTTCTGGAGGCGTTTTCACGGGACTGTGCTTTCAAATATTAAGAGTTCATGTTTACAGAGCTCAGAATTGGTGTCTAAAGCCTTTGAATCACGAGAATAGTTTTTATGTTTACAATTTAGGAGGATTGGCTTTGGCGTTTTTTTTGTGTGAATCAGTTAAAATGGTGGCGGTTCCAGTAAACAGTTCTAAGCAAACTGTCTAATTGTGGTAAAACTGTTAAAATACACAATGATAGTTCACAGAAATGATTAAGAACGTGTAATAAACACCTCAAGTACACGTAAATAGATTCTTACTACCTTTACTGTCGAATTCAATCACGGAGGTTTCGAGTGGAAAGCTGTGAAATGACGAAAATACGGGTAATGTTTACAAGTACGGGTACTTCTGGAGGCGTTTTCACGGGACTGTGCTTTCAAATATTAAGAGTTCATGTTTACAGAGCTCAGAATTGGTGTCTAAAGCCTTTGAATCACGAGAATAGTTTTTATGTTTACAATTTAGGAGGATTGGCGTTGGCGTTTTTTTGTGTGAATCAGTTAAAATGGTGGCGGTTCCAGTAAACAGTTCTAAGCAAACTCTCTAATTGTGGTAAAACTGTTAAAATACACAATGAGAGTTCACAGAAATGATTAAGAACGTGTAATAAACACCTCAAGTACACGTAAATAGATTCTTACTACCTTTACTGTCGAATTCAATCACGGAGTTTTCCCGTGGAAAGCTGTGAAATGACGAAAATACTGGTAATGTTTACAAGTCCGGGTACTTCTGGTGGCGTTTTCACGGGACTGTGCTTTCAATTATTACGAGTTCATGTTTACAGAGCTCAGAATTGGTGTCTAAAGCCTTGGAATGAGGAGAATATTGTTTATGCTTACAATTTAGGAGGATTGGCTTCGGCGCTTTTTTGTGCGTATCATTTAAAATGGTGACGGTTCCAGGAAATACTTCTAAGCAAACTGTCCAATTGTGGTAAAACTGTTAAAATACACAATGAGAGTTCCCAGAAATGATTAAGAACGTGTAATAAACCCCTCAAGTACACGTAAATAGATTTTTACTACATTTACTGTCGAATTCAATCATGGAGGTTTCGAGTGGAAAGCTGTGAAATGACGAAAATACTGGTAATGTTTACAAGTACGGGTACTTCTGGAGGTGTTTTCACGGGACTGTGCTTTCAAATATTAAGAGTTCATGTTTACAGAGCTCAGAATTGGTGTCTAAAGCCTTTGAATCACGAGAATAGTTTTTATGTTTACAATTTAGGAGGATATGCTTTGTCGTTTCTTTGTGTTAATCAGTTAAAATGGTGGCGGTTCCAGTAAACACTTCTAAGCAAACTGTCTAATTGTGGTAAAACTGTTAAAATACACAATGAGAGTTCCCAGAAATGATTAAGAACGTGTAATAAACATCTCAAGTACACGTAAATAGATTTTTACTACATTTACTGTCGAATTCAATCACGGAGGTTTCCAGTGGAAAGCTGTGAAATGACGAAAATACTGGTAATGTTTACAAGTACGGGTACTTCTGGAGGCGTTTTCACGGGACTGTGCTTTCAAATATTAAGAGTTCATGTTTACAGAGCTCAGAATTGGTGTCTAAAGCCTTTGAATCACGAAAATAGTTTTTATGTTTACAATTTAGGAGGATTGGCTTTGGCGTTTTTTTTGTGTGAATCAGTTAAAATGGTGGCGGTTCCAGTAAACAGTTCTAAGAAAAATCTCTAGTTGTGGTAAAACTGTTAAAATACACAATGATAGTTCACAGAAATGATTAAGAACGTGTAATAAACACCTCAAGTACACGTAAATAGATTCTTACTACCTTTACTGTCGAATTCAATCACGGAGGTTTCGAGTGGAAAGCTGTGAAATGACGAAAATACGGGTAATGTTTACAAGTACGGGTAATTCTGGAGGCGTTTTCACGGGACTGTGCTTTCAAATATTAAGAGTTCATGTTTACAGAGCTCAGAATTGGTGTCTAAAGCCTTTGAATCACGAGAATAGTTTTTATGTTTACAATTTAGGAGGATTGGCGTTGGCGTTTTTTTGTGTGAATCAGTTAAAATGGTGGCGGTTCCAGTAAACAGTTCTAAGCAAACTCTCTAATTGTGGTAAAACTGTTAAAATACACAATGAGAGTTCACAGAAATGATTAAGAACGTGTAATAAACACCTCAAGTACACGTAAATAGATTCTTACTACCTTTACTGTCGAATTCAATCACGGAGTTTTCCCGTGGAAAGCTGTGAAATGACGAAAATACTGGTAATGTTTACAAGTCCGGGTACTTCTGGTGGCGTTTTCACGGGACTGTGCTTTCAATTATTACGAGTTCATGTTTACAGAGCTCAGAATTGGTGTCTAAAGCCTTGGAATGAGGAGAATATTGTTTATGCTTACAATTTAGGAGGATTGGCTTCGGCGCTTTTTTGTGCGTATCATTTAAAATGGTGACGGTTCCAGGAAATACTTCTAAGCAAACTGTCCAATTGTGGTAAAACTGTTAAAATACACAATGAGAGTTCCCAGAAATGATTAAGAACGTGTAATAAACCCCTCAAGTACACGTAAATAGATTTTTACTACATTTACTGTCGAATTCAATCATGGAGGTTTCGAGTGGAAAGCTGTGAAATGACGAAAATACTGGTAATGTTTACAAGTACGGGTACTTCTGGAGGTGTTTTCACGGGACTGTGCTTTCAAATATTAAGAGTTCATGTTTACAGAGCTCAGAATTGGTGTCTAAAGCCTTTGAATCACGAGAATAGTTTTTATGTTTACAATTTAGGAGGATATGCTTTGTCGTTTCTTTGTGTTAATCAGTTAAAATGGTGGCGGTTCCAGTAAACACTTCTAAGCAAACTGTCTAATTGTGGTAAAACTGTTAAAATACACAATGAGAGTTCCCAGAAATGATTAAGAACGTGTAATAAACATCTCAAGTACACGTAAATAGATTTTTACTACATTTACTGTCGAATTCAATCACGGAGGTTTCCAGTGGAAAGCTGTGAAATGACGAAAATACTGGTAATGTTTACAAGTACGGGTACTTCTGGAGGCGTTTTCACGGGACTGTGCTTTCAAATATTAAGAGTTCATGTTTACAGAGCTCAGAATTGGTGTCTAAAGCCTTTGAATCACGAAAATAGTTTTTATGTTTACAATTTAGGAGGATTGGCTTTGGCGTTTTTTTTGTGTGAATCAGTTAAAATGGTGGCGGTTCCAGTAAACAGTTCTAAGCAAACTCTCTAATTGTGGTAAAACTGTTAAAATACACAATTAGAGTTCACAGAAATGATTAAGAACGTGTAATAAACACCTCAAGTACACGTAAATAGATTCTTACTACCTTTACTGTCGAATTCAATCACGGAGGTTTCCCGTGGAAAGCTGTGAAATGACGAAAATACTGGTAATGTTTACAAGTCCAGGTACTTCTGGTGGCGTTTTCACGGGACTGTGCTTTCAATTATTATGAGTTCATGTTTACAGAGGTCAGAATTGGTGTCTAAAGCCTTGGAATGACGAGAATAGTTTATATGTTTACAATTTAGGAGGATTGGCTTTGGCTTTTTTTTGTGTGAATCAGTTAAAATGGTGGCGGTTCCAGTAAATACTTCTAAGCAAACTGTCTAATTGTGGTAAAACTGTTAAAATACACAATGAGAGTTCCCAGAAATGATTAAGAACGTGTAATAAACATCTCAAGTACACGTAAATAGATTCTTACTACATTTACTCTCGAATTCAATCACGGAGGTTTCGAGTGGAAAGCTGTGAAATGATGAAAATACTGGTAATGTTTACAAGTACGGGTACTTCTGGTAGCGTTTTCACGGGACTGTGCTTTCAAATATTAAGAGTTCATGTTTACAGAGGTCAGAATTGGTGTCTAAAGCCTTTGAATCACGAGAATAGTTTTTGTGTTTACAATTTAGGAGGATTGGCTTTGGCGTTTTTTTTGTGTGAATCAGTTAAAATGGTGGCGGTTCCAGTAAATTCTTCTAAGCAAACTGTCTAATTGTGGTAAAACTGTTAAAATACACAATGAGAGTTCCCAGAAATGATTAAGAACGTTTAATGAACATCTCACGTACACGTAAATAGATTCTTATTACATTTACTGTCGAATTCAATCACGGAGGTTTCGAATGGAAAGCTGGGAAATGACGAAAATACTGGTAATGTTTACAAGTACGGGTACTTCTGGAGGCGTTTTCACGGGACTGTGCTTTCAAATATTAAGAGTTCATGTTTACAGAGCTCAGAATTGGTGTCCAAAGCCTTGGAATGACGAGAATAGTTTTTATATTTACAATTTTGGAGGATTGGCTTAGGCTTTTTTTTGTGTGAATCAGTTAAAATGGTGACGGTTCCAGTAAATACTTCTAAGCAAACTGTCTAATTGTGGTAAAACTGTTAAAATACACAATGAGAGTTCCCAGAAATGATTAAGAACGTGTAATAAACATCTCAAGTACACGTAAATAGATTCTTACTACATTTACTGTCGAATTCAATCACGGAGGTTTCGAGTGGAAAGCTGTGAAATGACGAAAATACTGGTAATGTTTACAAGTACGGGTACTTCTGGAGGTGTTTTCACGGGACTGTGCTTTCAAATATTAAGAGTTCATGTTTACAGAGCTCAGAATTGGTGTCTAAAGCCTTTGAATCACGAGAATAGTTTTTATGTTTACAATTTAGGAGGATTGGCTTTGGCTTTTTTTTGTGTGAATCAGCTAAAATGGTGGCGGTTCCAGTAAACAGTTCTAAGCAAACTGTCCAATTGTGGTAAAACTGTTAAAATACACAATGAGAGTTCCAAGAAATGATTAAGAACGTGTAATAAACCCCTCAAGTACACGTAAATAGATTCTTACTACATTTACTGTCGAATTCAATCACGGAGGTTTCGAGTGGAATGCTGTGAAATGACGAAATTCTGGTAATGTTTACAAGTCCGGGTACTTCGGGTGGCGTTTTCACAGGACTGTGCTTTCAATTATTACGAGTTCATGTTTACAGAGCTCAGAATTGGTGTCTAAAGCCTTGGAATGACGAGAATAGTTTTTATATTTACAATTTAGGAGGATTGACTTTGGCTTTTTTTGTGTGTGAATCAGTTAAAATGGTGGCGGTTCCAGTAAATACTTCTAAGCAAACTGTCTAATTGTGGTAAAACTGTTAAAATACACAATGAGAGTTCCCAGAAATGATTAAGAACGTGTAATAAACATCTCAAGTACACGTAAATAGATTCTTACTACATTTACTGTCGAATTCAATCACGGAGGTTTCGAGTGGAAAGCTGTGAAATGACGAAAATACTGGTAATGTTTACAAGTACGGGTACTTCTGGAGGCGTTTTCACGGGACTGTGCTTTCAAATATTAAGAGTTCATGTTTACAGAGCTCAGAATTGGTGTCTAAAGCCTTTGAATCACGAGAATAGTTTTTATGTTTACAATTTAGGAGGATTGGCTTTGGCGTTTTTTTTGTGTGAATCAGTCAAAATGGTGGCGGTTCCAGTAAACAGTTCTAAGCAAACTGTCTAATTGTGGTAAAACTGTTAAAATACACAATGATAGTTCACAGAAATGATTAAGAACGTGTAATAAACACCTCAAGTACACGTAAATAGATTCTTACTACCTTTACTGTCGAATTCAATCACGGAGGTTTCGAGTGGAAAGCTGTGAAATGACGAAAATACGGGTAATGTTTACAAGTACGGGTACTTCTGGAGGCGTTTTCACGGGACTGTGCTTTCAAATATTAAGAGTTCATGTTTACAGAGCTCAGAATTGGTGTCTAAAGCCTTTGAATCACGAGAATAGTTTTTATGTTTACAATTTAGGAGGATTGGCGTTGGCGTTTTTTTGTGTGAATCAGTTAAAATGGTGGCGGTTCCAGTAAACAGTTCTAAGCAAACTCTCTAATTGTGGTAAAACTGTTAAAATACACAATGAGAGTTCACAGAAATGATTAAGAACGTGTAATAAACACCTCAAGTACACGTAAATAGATTCTTACTACCTTTACTGTCGAATTCAATCACGGAGGTTTCCCGTGGAAAGCTGTGAAATGACGAAAATACTGGTAATGTTTACAAGTCCGGGTACTTCTGGTGGCGTTTTCACGGGACTGTGCTTTCAATTATTACGAGTTCATGTTTACAGAGCTCAGAATTGGTGTCTAAAGCCTTGGAATGAGGAGAATATTGTTTATGCTTACAATTTAGGAGGATTGGCTTCGGCGCTTTTTTGTGCGTATCATTTAAAATGGTGACGGTTCCAGGAAATACTTCTAAGCAAACTGTCCAATTGTGGTAAAACTGTTAAAATACACAATGAGAGTTCCCAGAAATGATTAAGAACGTGTAATAAACCCCTCAAGTACACGTAAATAGATTTTTACTACATTTACTGTCGAATTCAATCATGGAGGTTTCGAGTGGAAAGCTGTGAAATGACGAAAATACTGGTAATGTTTACAAGTACGGGTACTTCTGGTAGCGTTTTCACGGGACTGTGCTTTCAAATATTAAGAGTTCATGTTTACAGAGCTCAGAATTGGTGTCTAAAGCCTTTGAATCACGAAAATAGTTTTTATGTTTACAATTTAGGAGGATTGGCTTTGGCGTTTTTTTTTTGTGAATCAGTTAAAATGGTGGCGGTTCCAGTAAACAGTTCTAAGAAAAATCTCTAATTGTGGTAAAACTGTTAAAATACACAATGAGAGTTCCCAGAAATGATTAAGAACGTGTAATAAACCCCTCAAGTACACGTAAATAGATTTTTACTACCTTTACTGTCGAATTCAATCACGGAGGTTTCGAGTGGAATGCTGTGAAATGACGAAATTCTGGTAATGTTTACAAGTCCGGGTACTTCGGGTGGCGTTTTCACGGGACTGTGCTTTCAAATATTAAGAGTTCATGTTTACAGAGCTCAGATTTGGTGTCTAAAGCCTTGGAATGACGAGAATAGTTTTTATGTTTACAATTTAGGAGGATTTGCTTTGTCGTTTCTTTGTGTTAATCAGTTAAAATGGTGGCGGTTCCAGTAAACACTTCTAAGCAAACTGTCTAATTGTGGTAAAACTGTTAAAATACACAATGATAGTTCCCAGAAATGATTAAGAACGTGTAATAAACACCTCAAGTACACGTAAATAGATTCTTACTACCTTTACTGTCGAATTCAATCACGGAGGTTTCGAGTGGAAAGCTGTGAAATGACGAAAATACGGGTAATGTTTACAAGTACGGGTACTTCTGGAGGCGTTTTCACGGGACTGTTCTTTCAAATATTAAGAGTTCATGTTTACAGAGCTCAGAATTTGTGTCTAAAGCCTTTGAATCACGAGAATAGTTTTTATGTTTACAATTTAGGAGGATTGGCGTTGGCCTTTTTTTGTGTGAATCAGTTAAAATGGTGGCGGTTCCAGTAAACAGTTCTAAGCAAACTCTCTAATTGTGGTAAAACTGTTAAAATACACAATTAGAGTTCACAGAAATGATTAAGAACGTGTAATAAACACCTCAAGTACACGTAAATAGATTCTTACTACCTTTACTGTCGAATTCAATCACGGAGGTTTCCCGTGGAAAGCTGTGAAATGACGAAAATACTGGTCATGTTTACAAGTCCGGGTACTTCTGGTGGCGTTTTCACGGGACTGTGCTTTCAATTATTACGAGTTCATGTTTACAGAGGTCAGAATTGGTGTCTAAAGCCTTGGAATGACGAGAATAGTTTATATGTTTACAATTTAGGAGGATTGGCTTTGGCTTTTTTTTGTGTGAATCAGTTAAAATGGTGGCGGTTCCAGTAAATACTTCTAAGCAAACTGTCTAATTGTGGTAAAACTGTTAAAATACACAATGAGAGTTCCCACAAATGATTAAGAACGTGTAATAAACATCTCAAGTACACGTAAATAGATTCTTACTACATTTACTCTCGAATTCAATCACGGAGGTTTCGAGTGGAAAGCTGTGAAATGATGAAAATACTGGTAATGTTTACAAGTACGGGTACTTCTGGTAGCGTTTTCACGGGACTGTGCTTTCAAATATTAAGAGTTCATGTTTACAGAGGTCAGAATTGGTGTCTAAAGCCTTTGAATCACGAGAATAGTTTTTGTGTCTACAATTTAGGAGGATTGGCTTTGGCGTTTTTTTTGTGTGAATCAGTTAAAATGGTGGCGGTTCCAGTAAATTCTTCTAAGCAAACTGTCTAATTGTGGTAAAACTGTTAAAATACACAATGAGAGTTCCCAGAAATGATTAAGAACGTTTAATGAACATCTCACGTACACGTAAATAGATTCTTATTACATTTACTGTCGAATTCAATCACGGAGGTTTCGAATGGAAAGCTGGGAAATGACGAAAATACTGGTAATGTTTACAAGTACGGGTACTTCTGGAGGCGTTTTCACGGGACTGTGCTTTCAAATATTAAGAGTTCATGTTTACAGAGCTCAGAATTGGTGTCCAAAGCCTTGGAATGACGAGAATAGTTTTTATATTTACAATTTTGGAGGATTGACTTTGGCTTTTTTTTTGTGTGAATCAGTTAAAATGGTGGCGGTTCCAGTAAATACTTCTAAGCAAACTGTCTAATTGTGGTAAAACTGTTAAAATACACAATGAGAGTTCCCAGAAATGATTAAGAACGTGTAATAAACATCTCAAGTACACGTAAATAGATTCTTACTACATTTACTGTCGAATTCAATCACGGAGGTTTCGAGTGGAAAGCTGTGAAATGACGAAAATACTGGTAATGTTTACAAGTACGGGTACTTCTGGAGGCGTTTTCACGGGACTGTGCTTTCAAATATTAAGAGTTCATGTTTACAGAGCTCAGAATTGGTGTCTAAAGCCTTTGAATCACGAGAATAGTTTTTATGTTTACAATTTAGGAGGATTGGCTTTGGCGTTTTTTTTGTGTGAATCAGTCAAAATGGTGGCGGTTCCAGTAAACAGTTCTAAGCAAACTGTCTAATTGTGGTAAAACTGTTAAAATACACAATGATAGTTCACAGAAATGATTAAGAACGTGTAATAAACACCTCAAGTACACGTAAATAGATTCTTACTACCTTTACTGTCGAATTCAATCACGGAGGTTTCGAGTGGAAAGCTGTGAAATGACGAAAATACGGGTAATGTTTACAAGTACGGGTACTTCTGGAGGCGTTTTCACGGGACTGTGCTTTCAAATATTAAGAGTTCATGTTTACAGAGCTCAGAATTGGTGTCTAAAGCCTTTGAATCACGAGAATAGTTTTTATGTTTACAATTTAGGAGGATTGGCGTTGGCGTTTTTTTGTCTGAATCAGTTAAAATGGTGGCGGTTCCAGTAAACAGTTCTAAGCAAACTCTCTAATTGTGGTAAAACTGTTAAAATACACAATGAGAGTTCACAGAAATGATTAAGAACGTGTAATAAACACCTCAAGTACACGTAAATAGATTCTTACTACCTTTACTGTCGAATTCAATCACGGAGGTTTCCCGTGGAAAGCTGTGAAATGACGAAAATACTGGTAATGTTTACAAGTCCGGGTACTTCTGGTGGCGTTTTCACGGGACTGTGCTTTCAATTATTACGAGTTCATGTTTACAGAGCTCAGAATTGGTGTCTAAAGCCTTGGAATGAGGAGAATATTGTTTATGCTTACAATTTAGGAGGATTGGCTTCGGCGCTTTTTTGTGCGTATCATTTAAAATGGTGACGGTTCCAGGAAATACTTCTAAGCAAACTGTCCAATTGTGGTAAAACTGTTAAAATACACAATGAGAGTTCCCAGAAATGATTAAGAACGTGTAATAAACCCCTCAAGTACACGTAAATAGATTTTTACTACATTTACTGTCGAATTCAATCATGGAGGTTTCGAGTGGAAAGCTGTGAAATGACGAAAATACTGGTAATGTTTACAAGTACGGGTACTTCTGGTAGCGTTTTCACGGGACTGTGCTTTCAAATATTAAGAGTTCATGTTTACAGAGCTCAGAATTGGTGTCTAAAGCCTTTGAATCACGAAAATAGTTTTTATGTTTACAATTTAGGAGGATTGGCTTTGGCGTTTTTTTTGTGTGAATCAGTTAAAATGGTGGCGGTTCCAGTAAACAGTTCTAAGAAAAATCTCTAATTGTGGTAAAACTGTTAAAATACACAATGAGAGTTCCCAGAAATGATTAAGAACGTGTAATAAACCCCTCAAGTACACGTAAATAGATTTTTACTACCTTTACTGTCGAATTCAATCACGGAGGTTTCGAGTGGAATGCTGTGAAATGACGAAATTCTGGTAATGTTTACAAGTCCGGGTACTTCGGGTGGCGTTTTCACGGGACTGTGCTTTCAAATATTAAGAGTTCATGTTTACAGAGCTCAGATTTGGTGTCTAAAGCCTTGGAATGACGAGAATAGTTTTTATGTTTACAATTTAGGAGGATTTGCTTTGTCGTTTCTTTGTGTTAATCAGTTAAAATGGTGGCGGTTCCAGTAAACACTTCTAAGCAAACTGTCTAATTGTGGTAAAACTGTTAAAATACACAATGATAGTTCCCAGAAATGATTAAGAACGTGTAATAAACACCTCAAGTACACGTAAATAGATTCTTACTACCTTTACTGTCGAATTCAATCACGGAGGTTTCGAGTGGAAAGCTGTGAAATGACGAAAATACGGGTAATGTTTACAAGTACGGGTACTTCTGGAGGCGTTTTCACGGGACTGTTCTTTCAAATATTAAGAGTTCATGTTTACAGAGCTCAGAATTTGTGTCTAAAGCCTTTGAATCACGAGAATAGTTTTTATGTTTACAATTTAGGAGGATTGGCGTTGGCGTTTTTTTGTGTGAATCAGTTAAAATGGTGGCGGTTCCAGTAAACAGTTCTAAGCAAACTCTCTAATTGTGGTAAAACTGTTAAAATACACAATGAGAGTTCACAGAAATGATTAAGAACGTGTAATAAACACCTCAAGTACACGTAAATAGATTCTTACTACCTTTACTGTCGAATTCAATCACGGAGGTTTCCCGTGGAAAGCTGTGAAATGACGAAAATACTGGTAATGTTTACAAGTCCGGGTACTTCTGGTGGCGTTTTCACGGGACTGTGCTTTCAATTATTACGAGTTCATGTTTACAGAGGTCAGAATTGGTGTCTAAAGCCTTGGAATGACGAGAATAGTTTATATGTTTACAATTTAGGAGGATTGGCTTTGGCTTTTTTTTGTGTGAATCAGTTAAAATGGTGGCGGTTCCAGTAAATACTTCTAAGCAAACTGTCTAATTGTGGTAAAACTGTTAAAATACACAATGATAGTTCACAGAAATGATTAAGAACGTGTAATAAACACCTCAAGTACACGTAAATAGATTCTTACTACCTTTACTGTCGAATTCAATCACGGAGGTTTCGAGTGGAAAGCTGTGAAATGACGAAAATACGGGTAATGTTTACAAGTACGGGTACTTCTGGAGGCGTTTTCACGGGACTGTGCTTTCAAATATTAAGAGTTCATGTTTACAGAGCTCAGAATTGGTGTCTAAAGCCTTTGAATCACGAGAATAGTTTTTATGTTTACAATTTAGGAGGATTGGCGTTGGCGTTTTTTTGTCTGAATCAGTTAAAATGGTGGCGGTTCCAGTAAACAGTTCTAAGCAAACTCTCTAATTGTGGTAAAACTGTTAAAATACACAATGAGAGTTCACAGAAATGATTAAGAACGTGTAATAAACACCTCAAGTACACGTAAATAGATTCTTACTACCTTTACTGTCGAATTCAATCACGGAGGTTTCCCGTGGAAAGCTGTGAAATGACGAAAATACTGGTAATGTTTACAAGTCCGGGTACTTCTGGTGGCGTTTTCACGGGACTGTGCTTTCAATTATTACGAGTTCATGTTTACAGAGCTCAGAATTGGTGTCTAAAGCCTTGGAATGAGGAGAATATTGTTTATGCTTACAATTTAGGAGGATTGGCTTCGGCGCTTTTTTGTGCGTATCATTTAAAATGGTGACGGTTCCAGGAAATACTTCTAAGCAAACTGTCCAATTGTGGTAAAACTGTTAAAATACACAATGAGAGTTCCCAGAAATGATTAAGAACGTGTAATAAACCCCTCAAGTACACGTAAATAGATTTTTACTACATTTACTGTCGAATTCAATCATGGAGGTTTCGAGTGGAAAGCTGTGAAATGACGAAAATACTGGTAATGTTTACAAGTACGGGTACTTCTGGTAGCGTTTTCACGGGACTGTGCTTTCAAATATTAAGAGTTCATGTTTACAGAGCTCAGAATTGGTGTCTAAAGCCTTTGAATCACGAAAATAGTTTTTATGTTTACAATTTAGGAGGATTGGCTTTGGCGTTTTTTTTGTGTGAATCAGTTAAAATGGTGGCGGTTCCAGTAAACAGTTCTAAGAAAAATCTCTAATTGTGGTAAAACTGTTAAAATACACAATGAGAGTTCCCAGAAATGATTAAGAACGTGTAATAAACCCCTCAAGTACACGTAAATAGATTTTTACTACCTTTACTGTCGAATTCAATCACGGAGGTTTCGAGTGGAATGCTGTGAAATGACGAAATTCTGGTAATGTTTACAAGTCCGGGTACTTCGGGTGGCGTTTTCACGGGACTGTGCTTTCAAATATTAAGAGTTCATGTTTACAGAGCTCAGATTTGGTGTCTAAAGCCTTGGAATGACGAGAATAGTTTTTATGTTTACAATTTAGGAGGATTTGCTTTGTCGTTTCTTTGTGTTAATCAGTTAAAATGGTGGCGGTTCCAGTAAACACTTCTAAGCAAACTGTCTAATTGTGGTAAAACTGTTAAAATACACAATGATAGTTCCCAGAAATGATTAAGAACGTGTAATAAACACCTCAAGTACACGTAAATAGATTCTTACTACCTTTACTGTCGAATTCAATCACGGAGGTTTCGAGTGGAAAGCTGTGAAATGACGAAAATACGGGTAATGTTTACAAGTACGGGTACTTCTGGAGGCGTTTTCACGGGACTGTTCTTTCAAATATTAAGAGTTCATGTTTACAGAGCTCAGAATTTGTGTCTAAAGCCTTTGAATCACGAGAATAGTTTTTATGTTTACAATTTAGGAGGATTGGCGTTGGCGTTTTTTTGTGTGAATCAGTTAAAATGGTGGCGGTTCCAGTAAACAGTTCTAAGCAAACTCTCTAATTGTGGTAAAACTGTTAAAATACACAATGAGAGTTCACAGAAATGATTAAGAACGTGTAATAAACACCTCAAGTACACGTAAATAGATTCTTACTACCTTTACTGTCGAATTCAATCACGGAGGTTTCCCGTGGAAAGCTGTGAAATGACGAAAATACTGGTAATGTTTACAAGTCCGGGTACTTCTGGTGGCGTTTTCACGGGACTGTGCTTTCAATTATTACGAGTTCATGTTTACAGAGGTCAGAATTGGTGTCTAAAGCCTTGGAATGACGAGAATAGTTTATATGTTTACAATTTAGGAGGATTGGCTTTGGCTTTTTTTTGTGTGAATCAGTTAAAATGGTGGCGGTTCCAGTAAATACTTCTAAGCAAACTGTCTAATTGTGGTAAAACTGTTAAAATACACAATGAGAGTTCCCAGAAATGATTAAGAACGTGTAATAAACATCTCAAGTACACGTAAATAGATTCTTACTACCTTTACTGTCGAATTCAATCACGGAGGTTTCGAGTGGAAAGCTGTGAAATGACGAAAATACGGGTAATGTTTACAAGTACGGGTACTTCTGGAGGCGTTTTCACGGGACTGTGCTTTCAAATATTAAGAGTTCATGTTTACAGAGCTCAGAATTGGTGTCTAAAGCCTTTGAATCACGAGAATAGTTTTTATGTTTACAATTTAGGAGGATTGGCGTTGGCGTTTTTTTGTCTGAATCAGTTAAAATGGTGGCGGTTCCAGTAAACAGTTCTAAGCAAACTCTCTAATTGTGGTAAAACTGTTAAAATACACAAAGAGAGTTCACAGAAATGATTAAGAACGTGTAATAAACACCTCAAGTACACGTAAATAGATTCTTACTACCTTTACTGTCGAATTCAATCACGGAGGTTTCCCGTGGAAAGCTGTGAAATGACGAAAATACTGGTAATGTTTACAAGTCCGGGTACTTCTGGTGGCGTTTTCACGGGACTGTGCTTTCAATTATTACGAGTTCATGTTTACAGAGCTCAGAATTGGTGTCTAAAGCCTTGGAATGAGGAGAATATTGTTTATGCTTACAATTTAGGAGGATTGGCTTCGGCGCTTTTTTGTGCGTATCATTTAAAATGGTGACGGTTCCAGGAAATACTTCTAAGCAAACTGTCCAATTGTGGTAAAACTGTTAAAATACACAATGAGAGTTCCCAGAAATGATTAAGAACGTGTAATAAACCCCTCAAGTACACGTAAATAGATTTTTACTACATTTACTGTCGAATTCAATCATGGAGGTTTCGAGTGGAAAGCTGTGAAATGACGAAAATACTGGTAATGTTTACAAGTACGGGTACTTCTGGTAGCGTTTTCACGGGACTGTGCTTTCAAATATTAAGAGTTCATGTTTACAGAGCTCAGAATTGGTGTCTAAAGCCTTTGAATCACGAAAATAGTTTTTATGTTTACAATTTAGGAGGATTGGCTTTGGCGTTTTTTTTGTGTGAATCAGTTAAAATGGTGGCGGTTCCAGTAAACAGTTCTAAGAAAAATCTCTAATTGTGGTAAAACTGTTAAAATACACAATGAGAGTTCCCAGAAATGATTAAGAACGTGTAATAAACCCCTCAAGTACACGTAAATAGATTTTTACTACCTTTACTGTCGAATTCAATCACGGAGGTTTCGAGTGGAATGCTGTGAAATGACGAAATTCTGGTAATGTTTACAAGTCCGGGTACTTCGGGTGGCGTTTTCACGGGACTGTGCTTTCAAATATTAAGAGTTCATGTTTACAGAGCTCAGATTTGGTGTCTAAAGCCTTGGAATGACGAGAATAGTTTTTATGTTTACAATTTAGGAGGATTTGCTTTGTCGTTTCTTTGTGTTAATCAGTTAAAATGGTGGCGGTTCCAGTAAACACTTCTAAGCAAACTGTCTAATTGTGGTAAAACTGTTAAAATACACAATGATAGTTCCCAGAAATGATTAAGAACGTGTAATAAACACCTCAAGTACACGTAAATAGATTCTTACTACCTTTACTGTCGAATTCAATCACGGAGGTTTCGAGTGGAAAGCTGTGAAATGACGAAAATACGGGTAATGTTTACAAGTACGGGTACTTCTGGAGGCGTTTTCACGGGACTGTTCTTTCAAATATTAAGAGTTCATGTTTACAGAGCTCAGAATTTGTGTCTAAAGCCTTTGAATCACGAGAATAGTTTTTATGTTTACAATTTAGGAGGATTGGCGTTGGCGTTTTTTTGTGTGAATCAGTTAAAATGGTGGCGGTTCCAGTAAACAGTTCTAAGCAAACTCTCTAATTGTGGTAAAACTGTTAAAATACACAATGAGAGTTCACAGAAATGATTAAGAACGTGTAATAAACACCTCAAGTACACGTAAATAGATTCTTACTACCTTTACTGTCGAATTCAATCACGGAGGTTTCCCGTGGAAAGCTGTGAAATGACGAAAATACTGGTAATGTTTACAAGTCCGGGTACTTCTGGTGGCGTTTTCACGGGACTGTGCTTTCAATTATTACGAGTTCATGTTTACAGAGGTCAGAATTGGTGTCTAAAGCCTTGGAATGACGAGAATAGTTTATATGTTTACAATTTAGGAGGATTGGCTTTGGCTTTTTTTTGTGTGAATCAGTTAAAATGGTGGCGGTTCCAGTAAATACTTCTAAGCAAACTGTCTAATTGTGGTAAAACTGTTAAAATACACAATGAGAGTTCCCAGAAATGATTAAGAACGTGTAATAAACATCTCAAGTACACGTAAATAGATTCTTACTACCTTTACTGTCGAATTCAATCACGGAGGTTTCGAGTGGAAAGCTGTGAAATGACGAAAATACGGGTAATGTTTACAAGTACGGGTACTTCTGGAGGCGTTTTCACGGGACTGTGCTTTCAAATATTAAGAGTTCATGTTTACAGAGCTCAGAATTGGTGTCTAAAGCCTTTGAATCACGAGAATAGTTTTTATGTTTACAATTTAGGAGGATTGGCGTTGGCGTTTTTTTGTCTGAATCAGTTAAAATGGTGGCGGTTCCAGTAAACAGTTCTAAGCAAACTCTCTAATTGTGGTAAAACTGTTAAAATACACAATGAGAGTTCACAGAAATGATTAAGAACGTGTAATAAACACCTCAAGTACACGTAAATAGATTCTTACTACCTTTACTGTCGAATTCAATCACGGAGGTTTCCCGTGGAAAGCTGTGAAATGACGAAAATACTGGTAATGTTTACAAGTCCGGGTACTTCTGGTGGCGTTTTCACGGGACTGTGCTTTCAATTATTACGAGTTCATGTTTACAGAGCTCAGAATTGGTGTCTAAAGCCTTGGAATGAGGAGAATATTGTTTATGCTTACAATTTAGGAGGATTGGCTTCGGCGCTTTTTTGTGCGTATCATTTAAAATGGTGACGGTTCCAGGAAATACTTCTAAGCAAACTGTCCAATTGTGGTAAAACTGTTAAAATACACAATGAGAGTTCCCAGAAATGATTAAGAACGTGTAATAAACCCCTCAAGTACACGTAAATAGATTTTTACTACATTTACTGTCGAATTCAATCATGGAGGTTTCGAGTGGAAAGCTGTGAAATGACGAAAATACTGGTAATGTTTACAAGTACGGGTACTTCTGGTAGCGTTTTCACGGGACTGTGCTTTCAAATATTAAGAGTTCATGTTTACAGAGCTCAGAATTGGTGTCTAAAGCCTTTGAATCACGAAAATAGTTTTTATGTTTACAATTTAGGAGGATTGGCTTTGGCGTTTTTTTTGTGTGAATCAGTTAAAATGGTGGCGGTTCCAGTAAACAGTTCTAAGAAAAATCTCTAATTGTGGTAAAACTGTTAAAATACACAATGAGAGTTCCCAGAAATGATTAAGAACGTGTAATAAACCCCTCAAGTACACGTAAATAGATTTTTACTACCTTTACTGTCGAATTCAATCACGGAGGTTTCGAGTGGAATGCTGTGAAATGACGAAATTCTGGTAATGTTTACAAGTCCGGGTACTTCGGGTGGCGTTTTCACGGGACTGTGCTTTCAAATATTAAGAGTTCATGTTTACAGAGCTCAGATTTGGTGTCTAAAGCCTTGGAATGACGAGAATAGTTTTTATGTTTACAATTTAGGAGGATTTGCTTTGTCGTTTCTTTGTGTTAATCAGTTAAAATGGTGGCGGTTCCAGTAAACACTTCTAAGCAAACTGTCTAATTGTGGTAAAACTGTTAAAATACACAATGATAGTTCCCAGAAATGATTAAGAACGTGTAATAAACACCTCAAGTACACGTAAATAGATTCTTACTACCTTTACTGTCGAATTCAATCACGGAGGTTTCGAGTGGAAAGCTGTGAAATGACGAAAATACGGGTAATGTTTACAAGTACGGGTACTTCTGGAGGCGTTTTCACGGGACTGTTCTTTCAAATATTAAGAGTTCATGTTTACAGAGCTCAGAATTTGTGTCTAAAGCCTTTGAATCACGAGAATAGTTTTTATGTTTACAATTTAGGAGGATTGGCGTTGGCGTTTTTTTGTGTGAATCAGTTAAAATGGTGGCGGTTCCAGTAAACAGTTCTAAGCAAACTCTCTAATTGTGGTAAAACTGTTAAAATACACAATGAGAGTTCACAGAAATGATTAAGAACGTGTAATAAACACCTCAAGTACACGTAAATAGATTCTTACTACCTTTACTGTCGAATTCAATCACGGAGGTTTCCCGTGGAAAGCTGTGAAATGACGAAAATACTGGTAATGTTTACAAGTCCGGGTACTTCTGGTGGCGTTTTCACGGGACTGTGCTTTCAATTATTACGAGTTCATGTTTACAGAGGTCAGAATTGGTGTCTAAAGCCTTGGAATGACGAGAATAGTTTATATGTTTACAATTTAGGAGGATTGGCTTTGGCTTTTTTTTGTGTGAATCAGTTAAAATGGTGGCGGTTCCAGTAAATACTTCTAAGCAAACTGTCTAATTGTGGTAAAACTGTTAAAATACACAATGAGAGTTCCCAGAAATGATTAAGAACGTGTAATAAACATCTCAAGTACACGTAAATAGATTCTTACTACATTTACTCTCGAATTCAATCACGGAGGATTCGAGTGGAAAGCTGTGAAATGATGAAAATACTGGTAATGTTTACAAGTACGGGTACTTCTGGTAGCGTTTTCACGGGACTGTGCTTTCAAATATTAAGAGTTCATGTTTACAGAGGTCAGAATTGGTGTCTAAAGCCTTTGAATCACGAGAATAGTTTTTGTGTCTACAATTTAGGAGGATTGGCTTTGGCGTTTTTTTTGTGTGAATCAGTTAAAATGGTGGCGGTTCCAGTAAATTCTTCTAAGCAAACTGTCTAATTGTGGTAAAACTGTTAAAATACACAATGAGAGTTCCCAGAAATGATTAAGAACGTTTAATGAACATCTCACGTACACGTAAATAGATTCTTACTACATTTACTGTCGAATTCAATCACGGAGGTTTCGAGTGGAATGCTGTGAAATGACGAAATTCTGGTAATGTTTACAAGTCCGGGTACTTCGGGTGGCGTTTTCACAGGACTGTGCTTTCAATTATTACGAGTTCATGTTTACAGAGCTCAGAATTGGTGTCTAAAGCCTTGGAATGACGAGAATAGTTTTTATATTTACAATTTAGGAGGATTGACTTTGGCTTTTTTTTTGTGTGAATCAGTTAAAATGGTGGCGGTTCCAGTAAATACTTCTAAGCAAACTGTCTAATTGTGGTAAAACTGTTAAAATACACAATGAGAGTTCACAGAAATGATTAAGAACGTGTAATAAACATCTCAAGTACACGTAAATAGATTCTTACTACATTTACTGTCGAATTCAATCACGGAGGTTTCGAGTGGAAAGCTGTGAAATGACGAAAATACTGGTAATGTTTACAAGTACGGGTACTTCTGGAGGCGTTTTCACGGGACTGTGCTTTCAAATATTAAGAGTTCATGTTTACAGAGCTCAGAATTGGTGTCTAAAGCCTTTGAATCACGAGAATAGTTTTTATGTTTACAATTTAGGAGGATTGGCTTTGGCGTTTTTTTTGTGTGAATCAGTCAAAATGGTGGCGGTTCCAGTATACAGTTCTAAGCAAACTGTCTAATTGTGGTAAAACTGTTAAAATACACAATGATAGTTCACAGAAATGATTAAGAACGTGTAATAAACACCTCAAGTACACGTAAATAGATTCTTACTACCTTTACTGTCGAATTCAATCACGGAGGTTTCGAGTGGAAAGCTGTGAAATGACGAAAATACGGGTAATGTTTACAAGTACGGGTACTTCTGGAGGCGTTTTCACGGGACTGTGCTTTCAAATATTAAGAGTTCATGTTTACAGAGCTCAGAATTGGTGTCTAAAGCCTTTGAATCACGAGAATAGTTTTTATGTTTACAATTTAGGAGGATTGGCGTTGGCGTTTTTTTGTGTGAATCAGTTAAAATGGTGGCGGTTCCAGTAAACAGTTCTAAGCAAACTCTCTAATTGTGGTAAAACTGTTAAAATACACAATGAGAGTTCACAGAAATGATTAAGAACGTGTAATAAACACCTCAAGTACACGTAAATAGATTCTTACTACCTTTCCTGTCGAATTCAATCACGGAGGTTTCCCGTGGAAAGCTGTGAAATGACGAAAATACTGGTAATGTTTACAAGTCCGGGTACTTCTGGTGGCGTTTTCACGGGACTGTGCTTTCAATTATTACGAGTTCATGTTTACAGAGCTCAGAATTGGTGTCTAAAGCCTTGGAATGAGGAGAATATTGTTTATGCTTACAATTTAGGAGGATTGGCTTCGGCGCTTTTTTGTGCCTATCATTTAAAATGGTGACGGTTCCAGGAAATACTTCTAAGCAAACTGTCCAATTGTGGTAAAACTGTTAAAATACACAATGAGAGTTCCCAGAAATGATTAAGAACGTGTAATAAACCCCTCAAGTACACGTAAATAGATTTTTACTACATTTACTGTCGAATTCAATCATGGAGGTTTCGAGTGGAAAGCTGTGAAATGACGAAAATACTGGTAATGTTTATAAGTACGGGTACTTCTGGAGGTGTTTTCACGGGACTGTGCTTTCAAATATTAAGAGTTCATGTTTACAGAGCTCAGAATTGGTGTCTAAAGCCTTTGAATCACGAGAATAGTTTTTATGTTTACTATTTAGGAGGATTTGCTTTGTCGTTTCTTTTTGTTAATCAGTTAAAATGGTGGCGGTTCCAGTAAACACTTCTAAGCAAACTGTCTAATTGTGGTAAAACTGTTAAAATACACAATGAGAGTTCCCAGAAATGATTAAGAACGTGTAATAAACATCTCAAGTACACGTAAATAGATTTTTACTACATTTACTGTCGAATTCAATCACGGAGGTTTCCAGTGGAAAGCTGTGAAATGACGAAAATACTGGTAATGTTTACAAGTACGGGTACTTCTGGAGGCGTTTTCACGGGACTGTGCTTTCAAATATTAAGAGTTCATGTTTACAGAGCTCAGATTTGGTGTCTAAAGCCTTGGAATGACGAGAATAGTTTTTATGTTTACAATTTAGGAGGATTTGCTTTGTCGTTTCTTTGTGTTAATCAGTTAAAATGGTGGCGGTTCCAGTAAACACTTCTAAGCAAACTGTCTAATTGTGGTAAAACTGTTAAAATACACAATGATAGTTCCCAGAAATGATTAAGAACGTGTAATAAACACCTCAAGTACACGTAAATAGATTCTTACTACCTTTACTGTCGAATTCAATCACGGAGGTTTCGAGTGGAAAGCTGTGAAATGACGAAAATACGGGTAATGTTTACAAGTACGGGTACTTCTGGAGGCGTTTTCACGGGACTGTGCTTTCAAATATTAAGAGTTCATGTTTACAGAGCTCAGAATTGGTGTCTAAAGCCTTTGAATCACGAGAATAGTTTTTATGTTTACAATTTAGGAGGATTGGCGTTGGCGTTTTTTTGTGTGAATCAGTTAAAATGGTGGCGGTTCCAGTAAACAGTTCTAAGCAAACTCTCTAATTGTGGTAAAACTGTTAAAATACACAATGAGAGTTCACAGAAATGATTAAGAACGTGTAATAAACACCTCAAGTACACGTAAATAGATTCTTACTACCTTTACTGTCGAATTCAATCACGGAGGTTTCCAGTGGAAAGCTGTGAAATGACGAAAATACTGGTAATGTTTACAAGTCCGGGTACTTCTGGTGGTGTTTTCACGGGACTGTGCTTTCAATTATTACGAGTTCATGTTTACAGAGCTCAGAATTGGTGTCTAAAGCCTTGGAATGAGGAGAATATTGTTTATGCTTACAATTTAGGAGGATTGGCTTTGGCGTTTTTTTTGTGTGAATCAGTTAAAATGGTGGCGGTTCCAGTAAACAGTTCTAAGAAAAATCTCTAATTGTGGTAAAACTGTTAAAATACACAATGAGAGTTCCCAGAAATGATTAAGAACGTGTAATAAACCCCTCAAGTACACGTAAATAGATTTTTACTACCTTTACTGTCGAATTCAATCACGGAGGTTTCGAGTGGAATGCTGTGAAATGACGAAATTCTGGTAATGTTTACAAGTCCGGGTACTTTGGGTGGCGTTTTCACGGGACTGTGCTTTCAAATATTAAGAGTTCATGTTTACAGAGCTCAGATTTGGTGTCTAAAGCCTTGGAATGACGAGAATAGTTTTTATGTTTACAATTTAGGAGGATTTGCTTTGTCGTTCTTTGTGTTAATCAGTTAAAATGGTGGCGGTTCCAGTAAACACTTCTAAGCAAACTGTCTAATTGTGGTAAAACTGTTAAAATACACAATGATAGTTCCCAGAAATGATTAAGAACGTGTAATAAACACCTCAAGTACACGTAAATAGATTCTTACTACCTTTACTGTCGAATTCAATCACGGAGGTTTCGAGTGGAAAGCTGTGAAATGACGAAAATACGGGTAATGTTTACAAGTACGGGTACTTCTGGAGGCGTTTTCACGGGACTGTGCTTTCAAATATTAAGAGTTCATGTTTACAGAGCTCAGAATTGGTGTCTAAAGCCTTTGAATCACGAGAATATTGTTTATGTTTACAATTTAGGAGGATTGGCGTTGGCGTTTTTTTGTGTGAATCAGTTAAAATGGTGGCGGTTCCAGTAAACAGTTCTAAGCAAACTCTCTAATTGTGGTAAAACTGTTAAAATACACAATGAGAGTTCACAGAAATGATTAAGAACGTGTAATAAACACCTCAAGTACACGTAAATAGATTCTTACTACCTTTACTGTCGAATTCAATCACGGAGGTTTCCCGTGGAAAGCTGTGAAATGACGAAAATACTGGTAATGTTTACAAGTCCGGGTACTTCTGGTGGCGTTTTCACGGGACTGTGCTTTCAATTATTACGAGTTCATGTTTACAGAGCTCAGAATTGGTGTCTAAAGCCTTGGAATGAGGAGAATATTGTTTATGCTTACAATTTAGGAAGATTGGCTTCTGCGCTTTTTTGTGCGTATCATTTAAAATGGTGACGGTTCCAGGAAATACTTCTAAGCAAACTGTCCAATTGTGGTAAAACTGTTAAAATACACAATGAGAGTTCCCAGAAATGATTAAGAACGTGTAATAAACCCCTCAAGTACACGTAAATAGATTTTTACTACATTTACTGTCGAATTCAATCATGGAGGTTTCGAGTGGAAAGCTGTGAAATGACGAAAATACTGGTAATGTTTACAAGTACGGGTACTTCTGGAGGTGTTTTCACGGGACTGTGCTTTCAAATATTAAGAGTTCATGTTTACAGAGCTCAGAATTGGTGTCTAAAGCCTTTGAATCACGAGAATAGTTTTTATGTTTACAATTTAGGAGGATATGCTTTGTCGTTTCTTTGTGTTAATCAGTTAAAATGGTGGCGGTTCCAGTAAACACTTCTAAGCAAACTGTCCAATTGTGGTAAAACTGTTAAAATACACAATGAGAGTTCCCAGAAATGATTAAGAACGTGTAATAAACATCTCAAGTACACGTAAATAGATTTTTACTACATTTACTGTCGAATTCAATCACGGAGGTTTCCAGTGGAAAGCTGTGAAATGACGAAAATACTGGTAATGTTTACAAGTACGGGTACTTCTGGAGGCGTTTTCACGGGACTGTGCTTTCAAATATTAAGAGTTCATGTTTACAGAGCTCAGAATTGGTGTCTAAAGCCTTTGAATCACGAAAATAGTTTTTATGTTTACAATTTAGGAGGATTGGCTTTGGCGTTTTTTTTGTGTGAATCAGTTAAAATGGTGGCGGTTCCAGTAAACAGTTCTAAGAAAAATCTCTAATTGTGGTAAAACTGTTAAAATACACAATGAGAGTTCACAGAAATGATTAAGAACGTGTAATAAACACCTCAAGTACACGTAAATAGATTTTTACTACCTTTACTGTCGAATTCAATCACGGAGGTTTCGAGTGGAATGCTGTGAAATGACGAAATTCTGGTAATGTTTACAAGTCCGGGTACTTTGGGTGGCGTTTTCACGGGACTGTGCTTTCAAATATTAAGAGTTCATGTTTACAGAGCTCAGAATTGGTGTCTAAAGCCTTGGAATGAGGAGAATATTGTTTATGCTTACAATTTAGGAGGATTGGCTTCGGCGCTTTTTTGTGCGTATCATTTAAAATGGTGACGGTTCCAGGAAATACTTCTAAGCAAACTGTCCAATTGTGGTAAAACTGTTAAAATACACAATGAGAGTTCCCAGAAATGATTAAGAACGTGTAATAAACCCCTCAAGTACACGTAAATAGATTTTTACTACATTTACTGTCGAATTCAATCATGGAGGTTTCGAGTGGAAAGCTGTGAAATGACGAAAATACTGGTAATGTTTACAAGTACGGGTACTTCTGGAGGTGTTTTCACGGGACTGTGCTTTCAAATATTAAGAGTTCATGTTTACAGAGCTCAGCATTGGTGTCTAAAGCCTTTGAATCACGAGAATAGTTTTTATGTTTACAATTTAGGAGGATATGCTTTGTCGTTTCTTTGTGTTAATCAGTTAAAATGGTGGCGGTTCCAGTAAACACTTCTAAGCAAACTGTCTAATTGTGGTAAAACTGTTAAAATACACAATGAGAGTTCCCAGAAATGATTAAGAACGTGTAATAAACATCTCAAGTACACGTAAATTCATTTTTACTACATTTACTGTCGAATTCAATCACGGAGGTTTCCAGTGGAAAGCTGTGAAATGACGAAAATACTGGTAATGTTTACAAGTACGGGTACTTCTGGAGGCGTTTTCACGGGACTGTGCTTTCAAATATTAAGAGTTCATGTTTACAGAGCTCAGAATTGGTGTCTAAAGCCTTTGAATCACGAAAATAGTTTTTATGTTTACAATTTAGGAGGATTGGCTTTGGCGTTTTTTTTGTGTGAATCAGTTAAAATGGTGGCGGTTCCAGTAAACAGTTCTAAGAAAAATCTCTAATTGTGGTAAAACTGTTAAAATACACAATGAGAGTTCCCAGAAATGATTAAGAACGTGTAATAAACCCCTCAAGTACACGTAAATAGATTTTTACTACCTTTACTGTCGAATTCAATCACGGAGGTTTCGAGTGGAATGCTGTGAAATGACGAAATTCTGGTAATGTTTACAAGTCCGGGTACTTCTGGTGGCGTTTTCACGGGACTGTGCTTTCAATTATTACGAGTTCATGTTTACAGAGGTCAGAATTGGTGTCTAAAGCCTTGGAATGACGAGAATAGTTTATATGTTTACAATTTAGGAGGATTGGCTTTGGCTTTTTTTTGTGTGAATCAGTTAAAATGGTGGCGGTTCCAGTAAATACTTCTAAGCAAACTGTCTAATTGTGGTAAAACTGTTAAAATACACAATGAGAGTTCCCAGAAATGATTAAGAACGTGTAATAAACATCTCAAGTACACGTAAATAGATTCTTACTACATTTACTCTCGAATTCAATCACGGAGGTTTCGAGTGGAAAGCTGTGAAATGATGAAAATACTGGTAATATTTACAAGTACGGGTACTTCTGGTAGCGTTTTCACGGGACTGTGCTTTCAAATATTAAGAGTTCATGTTTACAGAGGTCAGAATTGGTGTCTAAAGCCTTTGAATCACGAGAATAGTTTTTGTGTCTACAATTTAGGAGGATTGGCTTTGGCGTTTTTTTTGTGTGAATCAGTTAAAATGGTGGCGGTTCCAGTAAATTCTTCTAAGCAAACTGTCTAATTGTGGTAAAACTGTTAAAATACACAATGAGAGTTCCCAGAAATGATTAAGAACGTTTAATGAACATCTCACGTACACGTAAATAGATTCTTATTACATTTACTGTCGAATTCAATCACGGAGGTTTCGAATGGAAAGCTGGGAAATGACGAAAATACTGGTAATGTTTACAAGTACGGGTACTTCTGGAGGCGTTTTCACGGGACTGTGCTTTCAAATATTAAGAGTTCATGTTTACAGAGCTCAGAATTGGTGTCCAAAGCCTTGGAATGACGAGAATAGTTTTTATATTTACAATTTTGGAGGATTGGCTTTTGCTTTTTTTTGTGTGAATCAGTTAAAATGGTGGCGGTTCCAGTAAATACTTCTAAGCAAACTGTCTAATTGTGGTAAAACTGTTAAAATACACAATGAGAGTTCCCAGAAATGATTAAGAACGTGTAATAAACATCTCAAGTACACGTAAATAGATTCTTACTACATTTACTGTCGAAATCAATCACGGAGGTTTCGAGTGGAAAGCTGTGAAATGACGAAAATACTGGTAATGTTTACAAGTACGGGTACTTCTGGAGGTGTTTTCACGGGACTGTGCTTTCAAATATTAAGAGTTCATGCTTACAGAGCTCAGAATTGGTGTCTAAAGCCTTTGAATCACGAGAATAGTTTTTATGTTTACAATTTAGGAGGATTGGCTTTGGCTTTTTTTTGTGTGAATCAGCTAAAATGGTGGCGGTTCCAGTAAACAGTTCTAAGCAAACTGTCCAATTGTGGTAAAACTGTTAAAATACACAATGAGAGTTCCCAGAAATGATTAAGAACGTGTAATAAACCCCTCAAGTACACGTAAATAGATTCTTACTACATTTACTGTCGAATTCAATCACGGAGGTTTCGAGTGGAATGCTGTGAAATGACGAAATTCTGGTAATGTTTACAAGTCCGGGTACTTCGGGTGGCGTTTTCACAGGACTGTGCTTTCAATTATTACGAGTTCATGTTTACAGAGCTCAGAATTGGTGTCTAAAGCCTTGGAATGACGAGAATAGTTTTTATATTTACAATTTAGGAGGATTGACTTTGGCTTTTTTTGTGTGTGAATCAGTTAAAATGGTGGCGGTTCCAGTAAATACTTCTAAGCAAACTGTCTAATTGTGGTAAAACTGTTAAAATACACAATGAGAGTTCCCAGAAATGATTAAGAACGTGTAATAAACATCTCAAGTACACGTAAATAGATTCTTACTACATTTACTGTCGAATTCAATCACGGAGGTTTCGAGTGGAAAGCTGTGAAATGACGAAAATACTGGTAATGTTTACAAGTACGGGTACTTCTGGAGGCGTTTTCACGGGACTGTGCTTTCAAATATTAAGAGTTCATGTTTACAGAGCTCAGAATTGGTGTCTAAAGCCTTTGAATCACGAGAATAGTTTTTATGTTTACTATTTAGGAGGATTTGCTTTGTCGTTTCTTTGTGTTAATCAGTTAAAATGGTGGCGGTTCCAGTAAACACTTCTAAGCAAACTGTCTAATTGTGGTAAAACTGTTAAAATACACAATGAGAGTTCCCAGAAATGATTAAGAACGTGTAATAAACATCTCAAGTACACGTAAATAGATTTTTACTACATTTACTGTCGAATTCAATCACGGAGGTTTCCAGTGGAAAGCTGTGAAATGACGAAAATACTGGTAATGTTTACAAGTACGGGTACTTCTGGAGGCGTTTTCACGGGACTGTTCTTTCAAATATTAAGAGTTCATGTTTACAGAGCTCAGATTTGGTGTCTAAAGCCTTGGAATGACGAGAATAGTTTTTATGTTTACAATTTAGGAGGATTTGCTTTGTCGTTTCTTTGTGTTAATCAGTTAAAATGGTGGCGGTTCCAGTAAACACTTCTAAGCAAACTGTCTAATTGTGGTAAAACTGTTAAAATACACAATGATAGTTCCCAGAAATGATTAAGAACGTGTAATAAACACCTCAAGTACACGTAAATAGATTCTTACTACATTTACTGTCGAATTCAATCACGGAGGTTTCGAGTGGAAAGCTGTGAAATGACGAAAATACGGGTAATGTTTACAAGTACGGGTACTTCTGGAGGCGTTTTCACGGGACTGTGCTTTCAAATATTAAGAGTTCATGTTTACAGAGCTCAGAATTGGTGTCTAAAGCCTTTGAATCACGAGAATAGTGTTTATGTTTACAATTTAGGAGGATTGGCGTTGGCGTTTTTTTGTGTGAATCAGTTAAAATGGTGGCGGTTCCAGTAAACAGTTCTAAGCAAACTCTCTAATTGTGGTAAAACTGTTAAAATACACAATGATAGTTCACAGAAATGATTAAGAACGTGTAATAAACACCTCAAGTACACGTAAATAGATTCTTACTACCTTTACTGTCGAATTCAATCACGGAGGTTTCGAGTGGAAAGCTGTGAAATGACGAAAATACGGGTAATGTTTACAAGTACGGGTACTTCTGGAGGCGTTTTCACAGGACTGTGCTTTCAAATATTAAGAGTTCATGTTTACAGAGCTCAGAATTGGTGTCTAAAGCCTTTGAATCACGAGAATAGTTTTTATGTTTACAATTTAGGAGGATTGGCGTTGGCGTTTTTTTGTGTGAATCAGTTAAAATGGTGGCGGTTCCAGTAAACAGTTCTAAGCAAACTCTCTAATTGTGGTAAAACTGTTAAAATACACAATGAGAGTTCACAGAAATGATTAAGAACGTGTAATAAACACCTCAAGTACACGTAAATAGATTCTTACTACCTTTACTGTCGAATTCAATCACGGAGGTTTCCCGTGGAAAGCTGTGAAATGACGAAAATACTGGTAATGTTTACAAGTCCGGGTACTTCTGGTGGCGTTTTCACGGGACTGTGCTTTCAATTATTACGAGTTCATGTTTACAGAGCTCAGAATTGGTGTCTAAAGCCTTGGAATGAGGAGAATATTGTTTATGCTTACAATTTAGGAGGATTGGCTTCGGCGCTTTTTTGTGCGTATCATTTAAAATGGTGACGGTTCCAGGAAATACTTCTAAGCAAACTGTCCAATTGTGGTAAAACTGTTAAAATACACAATGAGAGTTCCCAGAAATGATTAAGAACGTGTAATAAACCCCTCAAGTACACGTAAATAGATTTTTACTACATTTACTGTCGAATTCAATCATGGAGGTTTCGAGTGGAAAGCTGTGAAATGACGAAAATACTGGTAATGTTTACAAGTACGGGTACTTCTGGAGGTGTTTTCACGGGACTGTGCTTTCAAATATTAAGAGTTCATGTTTACAGAGCTCAGAATTGGTGTCTAAAGCCTTTGAATCACGAGAATAGTTTTTATGTTTACAATTTAGGAGGATTTGCTTTGTCGTTTCTTTGTGTTAATCAGTTAAAATGGTGGCGGTTCCAGTAAACACTTCTAAGCAAACTGTCTAATTGTGGTAAAACTGTTAAAATACACAATGAGAGTTCCCAGAAATGATTAAGAACGTGTAATAAACATCTCAAGTACACGTAAATAGATTTTTACTACATTTACTGTCGAATTCAATCACGGAGGTTTCCAGTGGAAAGCTGTGAAATGACGAAAATACTGGTAATGTTTACAAGTACGGGTACTTCTGGAGGCGTTTTCACGGGACTGTGCTTTCAAATATTAAGAGTTCATGTTTACAGAGCTCAGAATTGGTGTCTAAAGCCTTTGAATCACGAGAATAGTTTTTATGTTTACAATTTAGGAGGATTGGCTTTGGCGTTTTTTTTGTGTGAATCAGTTAAAATGGTGGCGGTTCCAGTAAACAGTTCTAAGAAAAATCTCTAATTGTGGTAAAACTGTTAAAATACACAATGAGAGTTCCCAGAAATGATTAAGAACGTGTAATAAACCCCTCAAGTACACGTAAATAGATTTTTACTACCTTTACTGTCGAATTCAATCACGGAGGTTTCGAGTGGAATGCTGTGAAATGACGAAATTCTGGTAATGTTTACAAGTCCGGGTACTTTGGGTGGCGTTTTCACGGGACTGTGCTTTCAAATATTAAGAGTTCATGTTTACAGAGCTCAGATTTGGTGTCTAAAGCCTTGGAATGACGAGAATAGTTTTTATGTTTACAATTTAGGAGGATTTGCTTTGTCGTTCTTTGTGTTAATCAGTTAAAATGGTGGCGGTTCCAGTAAACACTTCTAAGCAAACTGTCTAATTGTGGTAAAACTGTTAAAATACACAATGATAGTTCCCAGAAATGATTAAGAACGTGTAATAAACACCTCAAGTACACGTAAATAGATTCTTACTACCTTTACTGTCGAATTCAATCACGGAGGTTTCGAGTGGAAAGCTGTGAAATGACGAAAATACGGGTAATGTTTACAAGTATGGGTACTTCTGGAGGCGTTTTCACGGGACTGTGCTTTCAAATATTAAGAGTTCATGTTTACAGAGCTCAGAATTGGTGTCTAAAGCCTTTGAATCACGAGAATAGTGTTTATGTTTACAATTTAGGAGGATTGGCGTTGGCGTTTTTTTGTGTGAATCAGTTAAAATGGTGGCGGTTCCAGTAAACAGTTCTAAGCAAACTCTCTAATTGTGGTAAAACTGTTAAAATACACAATGAGAGTTCACAGAAATGATTAAGAACGTGTAATAAACACCTCAAGTACACGTAAATAGATTCTTACTACCTTTACTGTCGAATTCAATCACGGAGGTTTCGAGTGGAATGCTGTGAAATGACGAAATTCTGGTAATGTTTACAAGTCCGGGTACTTTGGGTGGCGTTTTCACGGGACTGTGCTTTCAAATATTAAGAGTTCATGTTTACAGAGCTCAGATTTGGTGTCTAAAGCCTTGGAATGACGAGAATAGTTTTTATGTTTACAATTTAGGAGGATTTGCTTTGTCGTTCTTTGTGTTAATCAGTTAAAATGGTGGCGGTTCCAGTAAACACTTCTAAGCAAACTGTCTAATTGTGGTAAAACTGTTAAAATACACAATGATAGTTCCCAGAAATGATTAAGAACGTGTAATAAACACCTCAAGTACACGTAAATAGATTCTTACTACCTTTACTGTCGAATTCAATCACGGAGGTTTCGAGTGGAAAGCTGTGAAATGACGAAAATACGGGTAATGTTTACAAGTACGGGTACTTCTGGAGGCGTTTTCACGGGACTGTGCTTTCAAATATTAAGAGTTCATGTTTACAGAGCTCAGAATTGGTGTCTAAAGCCTTTGAATCACGAGAATAGTGTTTATGTTTACAATTTAGGAGGATTGGCGTTGGCGTTTTTTTGTGTGAATCAGTTAAAATGGTGGCGGTTCCAGTAAACAGTTCTAAGCAAACTCTCTAATTGTGGTAAAACTGTTAAAATACACAATGAGAGTTCACAGAAATGATTAAGAACGTGTAATAAACACCTCAAGTACACGTAAATAGATTCTTACTACCTTTACTGTCGAATTCAATCACGGAGGTTTCGAGTGGAATGCTGTGAAATGACGAAATTCTGGTAATGTTTACAAGTCCGGGTACTTTGGGTGGCGTTTTCACGGGACTGTGCTTTCAAATATTAAGAGTTCATGTTTACAGAGCTCAGAATTGGTGTCTAAAGCCTTGGAATGAGGAGAATATTGTTTATGCTTACAATTTAGGAGGATTGGCTTCGGCGCTTTTTTGTGCGTATCATTTAAAATGGTGACGGTTCCAGGAAATACTTCTAAGCAAACTGTCCAATTGTGGTAAAACTGTTAAAATACACAATGAGAGTTCCCAGAAATGATTAAGAACGTGTAATAAACCCCTCAAGTACACGTAAATAGATTTTTACTACATTTACTGTCGAATTCAATCATGGAGGTTTCGAGTGGAAAGCTGTGAAATGACGAAAATACTGGTAATGTTTACAAGTACGGGTACTTCTGGAGGTGTTTTCACGGGACTGTGCTTTCAAATATTAAGAGTTCATGTTTACAGAGCTCAGAATTGGTGTCTAAAGCCTTTGAATCACGAGAATAGTTTTTATGTTTACAATTTAGGAGGATATGCTTTGTCGTTTCTTTGTGTTAATCAGTTAAAATGGTGGCGGTTCCAGTAAACACTTCTAAGCAAACTGTCTAATTGTGGTAAAACTGTTAAAATACACAATGAGAGTTCCCAGAAATGATTAAGAACGTGTAATAAACATCTCAAGTACACGTAAATAGATTTTTACTACATTTACTGTCGAATTCAATCACGGAGGTTTCCAGTGGAAAGCTGTGAAATGACGAAAATACTGGTAATGTTTACAAGTACGGGTACTTCTGGAGGCGTTTTCACGGGACTGTGCTTTCAAATATTAAGAGTTCATGTTTACAGAGCTCAGAATTGGTGTCTAAAGCCTTTGAATCACGAAAATAGTTTTTATGTTTACAATTTAGGAGGATTGGCTTTGGCGTTTTTTTTGTGTGAATCAGTTAAAATGGTGGCGGTTCCAGTAAACAGTTCTAAGAAAAATCTCTAATTGTGGTAAAACTGTTAAAATACACAATGAGAGTTCCCAGAAATGATTAAGAACGTGTAATAAACCCCTCAAGTACACGTAAATAGATTTTTACTACCTTTACTGTCGAATTCAATCACGGAGGTTTCGAGTGGAATGCTGTGAAATGACGAAATTCTGGTAATGTTTACAAGTCCGGGTACTTCGGGTGGCGTTTTCACGGGACTGTGCTTTCAAATATTAAGAGTTCATGTTTACAGAGCTCAGATTTGGTGTCTAAAGCCTTGGAATGACGAGAATAGTTTTTATGTTTACAATTTAGGAGGATTTGCTTTGTCGTTTCTTTGTGTTAATCAGTTAAAATGGTGGCGGTTCCAGTAAACACTTCTAAGCAAACTGTCTAATTGTGGTAAAACTGTTAAAATACACAATGATAGTTCCCAGAAATGATTAAGAACGTGTAATAAACACCTCAAGTACACGTAAATAGATTCTTACTACCTTTACTGTCGAATTCAATCACGGAGGTTTCGAGTGGAAAGCTGTGAAATGACGAAAATACGGGTAATGTTTACAAGTACGGGTACTTCTGGAGGCGTTTTCACGGGACTGTTCTTTCAAATATTAAGAGTTCATGTTTACAGAGCTCAGAATTTGTGTCTAAAGCCTTTGAATCACGAGAATAGTTTTTATGTTTACAATTTAGGAGGATTGGCGTTGGCGTTTTTTTGTGTGAATCAGTTAAAATGGTGGCGGTTCCAGTAAACAGTTCTAAGCAAACTCTCTAATTGTGGTAAAACTGTTAAAATACACAATGAGAGTTCACAGAAATGATTAAGAACGTGTAATAAACACCTCAAGTACACGTAAATAGATTCTTACTACCTTTACTGTCGAATTCAATCACGGAGGTTTCCCGTGGAAAGCTGTGAAATGACGAAAATACTGGTAATGTTTACAAGTCCGGGTACTTCTGGTGGCGTTTTCACGGGACTGTGCTTTCAATTATTACGAGTTCATGTTTACAGAGGTCAGAATTGGTGTCTAAAGCCTTGGAATGACGAGAATAGTTTATATGTTTACAATTTAGGAGGATTGGCTTTGGCTTTTTTTTGTGTGAATCAGTTAAAATGGTGGCGGTTCCAGTAAATACTTCTAAGCAAACTGTCTAATTGTGGTAAAACTGTTAAAATACACAATGAGAGTTCCCAGAAATGATTAAGAACGTGTAATAAACATCTCAAGTACACGTAAATAGATTCTTACTACATTTACTCTCGAATTCAATCACGGAGGTTTCGAGTGGAAAGCTGTGAAATGATGAAAATACTGGTAATGTTTACAAGTACGGGTACTTCTGGTAGCGTTTTCACGGGACTGTGCTTTCAAATATTAAGAGTTCATGTTTACAGAGGTCAGAATTGGTGTCTAAAGCCTTTGAATCACGAGAATAGTTTTTGTGTCTACAATTTAGGAGGATTGGCTTTGGCGTTTTTTTTGTGTGAATCAGTTAAAATGGTGGCGGTTCCAGTAAATTCTTCTAAGCAAACTGTCTAATTGTGGTAAAACTGTTAAAATACACAATGAGAGTTCCCAGAAATGATTAAGAACGTTTAATGAACATCTCACGTACACGTAAATAGATTCTTATTACATTTACTGTCGAATTCAATCACGGAGGTTTCGAATGGAAAGCTGGGAAATGACGAAAATACTGGTAATGTTTACAAGTACGGGTACTTCTGGAGGCGTTTTCACGGGACTGTGCTTTCAAATATTAAGAGTTCATGTTTACAGAGCTCAGAATTGGTGTCCAAAGCCTTGGAATGACGAGAATAGTTTTTATATTTACAATTTTGGAGGATTCGCTTTGGCTTTTTTTTGTGTGAATCAGTTAAAATGGTGGCGGTTCCAGTAAATACTTCTAAGCAAACTGTCTAATTGTGGTAAAACTGTTAAAATACACAATGAGAGTTCCCAGAAATGATTAAGAACGTGTAATAAACATCTCAAGTACACGTAAATAGATTCTTACTACATTTACTGTCGAATTCAATCACGGAGGTTTCGAGTGGAAAGCTGTGAAATGACGAAAATACTGGTAATGTTTACAAGTACGGGTACTTCTGGAGGTGTTTTCACGGGACTGTGCTTTCAAATATTAAGAGTTCATGTTTACAGAGCTCAGAATTGGTGTCTAAAGCCTTTGAATCACGAGAATAGTTTTTATGTTTACAATTTAGGAGGATTGGCTTTGGCTTTTTTTTGTGTGAATCAGCTAAAATGGTGGCGGTTCCAGTAAACAGTTCTAAGCAAACTGTCCAATTGTGGTAAAACTGTTAAAATACACAATGAGAGTTCCCAGAAATGATTAAGAACGTGTAATAAACCCCTCAAGTACACGTAAATAGATTCTTACTACATTTACTGTCGAATTCAATCACGGAGGTTTCGAGTGGAATGCTGTGAAATGACGAAATTCTAGTAATGTTTACAAGTCCGGGTACTTCGGGTGGCGTTTTCACAGGACTGTGCTTTCAATTATTACGAGTTCATGTTTACAGAGCTCAGAATTGGTGTCTAAAGCCTTGGAATGACGAGAATAGTTTTTATATTTACAATTTAGGAGGATTGACTTTGGCTTTTTTTTTGTGTGAATCAGTTAAAATGGTGGCGGTTCCAGTAAATACTTCTAAGCAAACTGTCTAATTGTGGTAAAACTGTTAAAATACACAATGAGAGTTCCCAGAAATGATTAAGAACGTGTAATAAACATCTCAAGTACACGTAAATAGATTCTTACTACATTTACTGTCGAATTCAATCACGGAGGTTTCGAGTGGAAAGCTGTGAAATGACGAAAATACTGGTAATGTTTACAAGTACGGGTACTTCTGGAGGCGTTTTCACGGGACTGTGCTTTCAAATATTAAGAGTTCATGTTTACAGAGCTCAGAATTGGTGTCTAAAGCCTTTGAATCACGAGAATAGTTTTTATGTTTACAATTTAGGAGGATTGGCTTTGGCGTTTTTTTTGTGTGAATCAGTTAAAATGGTGGCGGTTCCAGTAAACAGTTCTAAGCAAACTGTCTAATTGTGGTAAAACTGTTAAAATACACAATGATAGTTCACAGAAATGATTAAGAACGTGTAATAAACACCTCAAGTACACGTAAATAGATTCTTACTACCTTTACTGTCGAATTCAATCACGGAGGTTTCGAGTGGAAAGCTGTGAAATGACGAAAATACGGGTAATGTTTACAAGTACGGGTACTCCTGGAGGCGTTTTCACGGGACTGTGCTTTCAAATATTAAGAGTTCATGTTTACAGAGCTCAGAATTGGTGTCTAAAGCCTTTGAATCACGAGAATAGTTTTTATGTTTACAATTTAGGAGGATTGGCGTTGGCGTTTTTTTGTGTGAATCAGTTAAAATGGTGGCGGTTCCAGTAAACAGTTCTAAGCAAACTCTCTAATTGTGGTAAAACTGTTAAAATACACAATGAGAGTTCACAGAAATGATTAAGAACGTGTAATAAACACCTCAAGTACACGTAAATAGATTCTTACTACCTTTACTGTCGAATTCAATCACGGAGGTTTCCCGTGGAAAGCTGTGAAATGACGAAAATACTGGTAATGTTTACAAGTCCGGGTACTTCTGGTGGCGTTTTCACGGGACTGTGCTTTCAATTATTACGAGTTCATGTTTACAGAGCTCAGAATTGGTGTCTAAAGCCTTGGAATGAGGAGAATATTGTTTATGCTTACAATTTAGGAGGATTGGCTTCGGCGCTTTTTTGTGCGTATCATTTAAAATGGTGACGGTTCCAGGAAATACTTCTAAGCAAACTGTCCAATTGTGGTAAAACTGTTAAAATACACAATGAGAGTTCCCAGAAATGATTAAGAACGTGTAATAAACCCCTCAAGTACACGTAAATAGATTTTTACTACATTTACTGTCGAATTCAATCATGGAGGTTTCGAGTGGAAAGCTGTGAAATGACGAAAATACTGGTAATGTTTACAAGTACGGGTACTTCTGGAGGTGTTTTCACGGGACTGTGCTTTCAAATATTAAGAGTTCATGTTTACAGAGCTCAGAATTGGTGTCTAAAGCCTTTGAATCACGAGAATAGTTTTTATGTTTACAATTTAGGAGGATTTGCTTTGTCGTTTCTTTGTGTTAATCAGTTAAAATGGTGGCGGTTCCAGTAAACACTTCTAAGCAAACTGTCTAATTGTGGTAAAACTGTTAAAATACACAATGAGAGTTCCCAGAAATGATTAAGAACGTGTAATAAACATCTCAAGTACACGTAAATAGATTTTTACTACATTTACTGTCGAATTCAATCACGGAGGTTTCCAGTGGAAAGCTGTGAAATGACGAAAATACTGGTAATGTTTACAAGTACGGGTACTTCTGGAGGCGTTTTCACGGGACTGTGCTTTCAAATATTAAGAGTTTATGTTTACAGAGCTCAGAATTGGTGTCTAAAGCCTTTGAATCACGAAAATAGTTTTTATGTTTACAATTTAGGAGGATTGGCTTTGGCCTTTTTTTTGTGTGAATCAGTTAAAATGGTGGCGGTTCCAGTAAACAGTTCTAAGAAAAATCTCTAATTGTGGTAAAACTGTTAAAATACACAATGAGAGTTCCCAGAAATGATTAAGAACGTGTAATAAACCCCTCAAGTACACGTAAATAGATTTTTACTACCTTTACTGTCGAATTCAATCACGGAGGTTTCGAGTGGAATGCTGTGAAATGACGAAATTCTGGTAATGTTTACAAGTCCGGGTACTTCGGGTGGCGTTTTCACGGGACTGTGCTTTCAAATATTAAGAGTTCATGTTTACAGAGCTCAGATTTGGTGTCTAAAGCCTTGGAATGACGAGAATAGTTTTTATGTTTACAATTTAGGAGGATTTGCTTTGTCGTTTCTTTGTGTTAATCAGTTAAAATGGTGGCGGTTCCAGTAAACACTTCTAAGCAAACTGTCTAATTGTGGTAAAACTGTTAAAATACACAATGATAGTTCCCAGAAATGATTAAGAACGTGTAATAAACACCTCAAGTACACGTAAATAGATTCTTACTACCTTTACTGTCGAATTCAATCACGGAGGTTTCGAGTGGAAAGCTGTGAAATGACGAAAATACTGGTAATGTTTACAAGTACGGGTACTTCTGGAGGCGTTTTCACGGGACTGTGCTTTCAAATATTAAGAGTTCATGTTTACAGAGCTCAGAATTGGTGTCTAAAGCCTTTGAATCACGAAAATAGTTTTTATGTTTACAATTTAGGAGGATTGGCTTTGGCCTTTTTTTTGTGTGAATCAGTTAAAATGGTGGCGGTTCCAGTAAACAGTTCTAAGAAAAATCTCTAATTGTGGTAAAACTGTTAAAATACACAATGAGAGTTCCCAGAAATGATTAAGAACGTGTAATAAACCCCTCAAGTACACGTAAATAGATTTTTACTACCTTTACTGTCGAATTCAATCACGGAGGTTTCGAGTGGAATGCTGTGAAATGACGAAATTCTGGTAATGTTTACAAGTCCGGGTACTTCGGGTGGCGTTTTCACGGGACTGTGCTTTCAAATATTAAGAGTTCATGTTTACAGAGCTCAGATTTGGTGTCTAAAGCCTTGGAATGACGAGAATAGTTTTTATGTTTACAATTTAGGAGGATTTGCTTTGTCGTTTCTTTGTGTTAATCAGTTAAAATGGTGGCGGTTCCAGTAAACACTTCTAAGCAAACTGTCTAATTGTGGTAAAACTGTTAAAATACACAATGATAGTTCCCAGAAATGATTAAGAACGTGTAATAAACACCTCAAGTACACGTAAATAGATTCTTACTACCTTTACTGTCGAATTCAATCACGGAGGTTTCGAGTGGAAAGCTGTGAAATGACGAAAATACTGGTAATGTTTACAAGTACGGGTACTTCTGGAGGCGTTTTCACGGGACTGTGCTTTCAAATATTAAGAGTTCATGTTTACAGAGCTCAGAATTGGTGTCTAAAGCCTTTGAATCACGAAAATAGTTTTTATGTTTACAATTTAGGAGGATTGGCTTTGGCGTTTTTTTTGTGTGAATCAGTTAAAATGGTGGCGGTTCCAGTAAACAGTTCTAAGAAAAATCTCTAATTGTGGTAAAACTGTTAAAATACACAATGAGAGTTCCCAGAAATGATTAAGAACGTGTAATAAACCCCTCAAGTACACGTAAATAGATTTTTACTACCTTTACTGTCGAATTCAATCACGGAGGTTTCGAGTGGAATGCTGTGAAATGACGAAATTCTGGTAATGTTTACAAGTCCGGGTACTTCGGGTGGCGTTTTCACGGGACTGTGCTTTCAAATATTAAGAGTTCATGTTTACAGAGCTCAGATTTGGTGTCTAAAGCCTTGGAATGACGAGAATAGTTTTTATGTTTACAATTTAGGAGGATTTGCTTTGTCGTTTCTTTGTGTTAATCAGTTAAAATGGTGGCGGTTCCAGTAAACACTTCTAAGCAAACTGTCTAATTGTGGTAAAACTGTTAAAATACACAATGATAGTTCCCAGAAATGATTAAGAACGTGTAATAAACACCTCAAGTACACGTAAATAGATTCTTACTACATTTACTGTCGAATTCAATCACGGAGGTTTCGAGTGGAAAGCTGTGAAATGACGAAAATACTGGTAATGTTTACAAGTACGGGTACTTCTGGAGGTGTTTTCACGGGACTGTGCTTTCAAATATTAAGAGTTCATGTTTACAGAGCTCAGAATTGGTGTCTAAAGCCTTTGAATCACGAGAATAGTTTTTATGTTTACAATTTAGGAGGATTGGCTTTGGCTTTTTTTTGTGTGAATCAGCTAAAATGGTGGCGGTTCCAGTAAACAGTTCTAAGCAAACTGTCCAATTGTGGTAAAACTGTTAAAATACACAATGAGAGTTTCCAGAAATGATTAAGAACGTGTAATAAACCCCTCAAGTACACGTAAATAGATTCTTACTACATTTACTGTCGAATTCAATCACGGAGGTTTCGAGTGGAATGCTGTGAAATGACGAAATTCTGGTAATGTTTACAAGTCCGGGTACTTCGGGTGGCGTTTTCACAGGACTGTGCTTTCAATTATTACGAGTTCATGTTTACAGAGCTCAGAATTGGTGTCTAAAGCCTTGGAATGACGAGAATAGTTTTTATATTTACAATTTAGGAGGATTGACTTTGGCTTTTTTTTTGTGTGAATCAGTTAAAATGGTGGCGGTTCCAGTAAATACTTCTAAGCAAACTGTCTAATTGTGGTAAAACTGTTAAAATACACAATGAGAGTTCCCAGAAATGATTAAGAACGTGTAATAAACCCCTCAAGTACACGTAAATAGATTTTTACTACCTTTACTGTCGAATTCAATCACGGAGGTTTCGAGTGGAATGCTGTGAAATGACGAAATTCTGGTAATGTTTACAAGTCCGGGTACTTCGGGTGGCGTTTTCACGGGACTGTGCTTTCAAATATTAAGAGTTCATGTTTACAGAGCTCAGATTTGGTGTCTAAAGCCTTGGAATGACGAGAATAGTTTTTATGTTTACAATTTAGGAGGATTTGCTTTGTCGTTTCTTTGTGTTAATCAGTTAAAATGGTGGCGGTTCCAGTAAACACTTCTAAGCAAACTGTCTAATTGTGGTAAAACTGTTAAAATACACAATGATAGTTCCCAGAAATGATTAAGAACGTGTAATAAACACCTCAAGTACACGTAAATAGATTCTTACTACCTTTACTGTCGAATTCAATCACGGAGGTTTCGAGTGGAAAGCTGTGAAATGACGAAAATACTGGTAATGTTTACAAGTACGGGTACTTCTGGAGGCGTTTTCACGGGACTGTGCTTTCAAATATTAAGAGTTCATGTTTACAGAGCTCAGAATTGGTGTCTAAAGCCTTTGAATCACGAAAATAGTTTTTATGTTTACAATTTAGGAGGATTGGCTTTGGCCTTTTTTTTGTGTGAATCAGTTAAAATGGTGGCGGTTCCAGTAAACAGTTCTAAGAAAAATCTCTAATTGTGGTAAAACTGTTAAAATACACAATGAGAGTTCCCAGAAATGATTAAGAACGTGTAATAAACCCCTCAAGTACACGTAAATAGATTTTTACTACCTTTACTGTCGAATTCAATCACGGAGGTTTCGAGTGGAATGCTGTGAAATGACGAAATTCTGGTAATGTTTACAAGTCCGGGTACTTCGGGTGGCGTTTTCACGGGACTGTGCTTTCAAATATTAAGAGTTCATGTTTACAGAGCTCAGATTTGGTGTCTAAAGCCTTGGAATGACGAGAATAGTTTTTATGTTTACAATTTAGGAGGATTTGCTTTGTCGTTTCTTTGTGTTAATCAGTTAAAATGGTGGCGGTTCCAGTAAACACTTCTAAGCAAACTGTCTAATTGTGGTAAAACTGTTAAAATACACAATGATAGTTCCCAGAAATGATTAAGAACGTGTAATAAACACCTCAAGTACACGTAAATAGATTCTTACTACCTTTACTGTCGAATTCAATCACGGAGGTTTCGAGTGGAAAGCTGTGAAATGACGAAAATACTGGTAATGTTTACAAGTACGGGTACTTCTGGAGGCGTTTTCACGGGACTGTGCTTTCAAATATTAAGAGTTCATGTTTACAGAGCTCAGAATTGGTGTCTAAAGCCTTTGAATCACGAAAATAGTTTTTATGTTTACAATTTAGGAGGATTGGCTTTGGCGTTTTTTTTGTGTGAATCAGTTAAAATGGTGGCGGTTCCAGTAAACAGTTCTAAGAAAAATCTCTAATTGTGGTAAAACTGTTAAAATACACAATGAGAGTTCCCAGAAATGATTAAGAACGTGTAATAAACCCCTCAAGTACACGTAAATAGATTTTTACTACCTTTACTGTCGAATTCAATCACGGAGGTTTCGAGTGGAATGCTGTGAAATGACGAAATTCTGGTAATGTTTACAAGTCCGGGTACTTCGGGTGGCGTTTTCACGGGACTGTGCTTTCAAATATTAAGAGTTCATGTTTACAGAGCTCAGATTTGGTGTCTAAAGCCTTGGAATGACGAGAATAGTTTTTATGTTTACAATTTAGGAGGATTTGCTTTGTCGTTTCTTTGTGTTAATCAGTTAAAATGGTGGCGGTTCCAGTAAACACTTCTAAGCAAACTGTCTAATTGTGGTAAAACTGTTAAAATACACAATGATAGTTCCCAGAAATGATTAAGAACGTGTAATAAACACCTCAAGTACACGTAAATAGATTCTTACTACATTTACTGTCGAATTCAATCACGGAGGTTTCGAGTGGAAAGCTGTGAAATGACGAAAATACTGGTAATGTTTACAAGTACGGGTACTTCTGGAGGTGTTTTCACGGGACTGTGCTTTCAAATATTAAGAGTTCATGTTTACAGAGCTCAGAATTGGTGTCTAAAGCCTTTGAATCACGAGAATAGTTTTTATGTTTACAATTTAGGAGGATTGGCTTTGGCTTTTTTTTGTGTGAATCAGCTAAAATGGTGGCGGTTCCAGTAAACAGTTCTAAGCAAACTGTCCAATTGTGGTAAAACTGTTAAAATACACAATGAGAGTTTCCAGAAATGATTAAGAACGTGTAATAAACCCCTCAAGTACACGTAAATAGATTCTTACTACATTTACTGTCGAATTCAATCACGGAGGTTTCGAGTGGAATGCTGTGAAATGACGAAATTCTGGTAATGTTTACAAGTCCGGGTACTTCGGGTGGCGTTTTCACAGGACTGTGCTTTCAATTATTACGAGTTCATGTTTACAGAGCTCAGAATTGGTGTCTAAAGCCTTGGAATGACGAGAATAGTTTTTATATTTACAATTTAGGAGGATTGACTTTGGCTTTTTTTTTGTGTGAATCAGTTAAAATGGTGGCGGTTCCAGTAAATACTTCTAAGCAAACTGTCTAATTGTGGTAAAACTGTTAAAATACACAATGAGAGTTCCCAGAAATGATTAAGAACGTGTAATAAACATCTCAAGTACACGTAAATAGATTCTTACTACCTTTACTGTCGAATTCAATCACGGAGGTTTCGAGTGGAAAGCTGTGAAATGACGAAAATACGGGTAATGTTTACAAGTACGGGTACTTCTGGAGGCGTTTTCACGGGACTGTGCTTTCAAATATTAAGAGTTCATGTTTACAGAGCTCAGAATTGGTGTCTAAAGCCTTTGAATCACGAGAATAGTTTTTATGTTTACAATTTAGGAGGATTGGCTTTGGCGTTTTTTTTGTGTGAATCAGTTAAAATGGTGGCGGTTCCAGTAAACAGTTCTAAGCAAACTGTCTAATTGTGGTAAAACTGTTAAAATACACAATGATAGTTCACAGAAATGATTAAGAACGTGTAATAAACACCTCAAGTACACGTAAATAGATTCTTACTACCTTTACTGTCGAATTCAATCACGGAGGTTTCGAGTGGAAAACTGTGAAATGACGAAAATACGGGTAATGTTTACAAGTACGGGTACTTCTGGAGGCGTTTTCACGGGACTGTGCTTTCAAATATTAAGAGTTCATGTTTACAGAGCTCAGAATTGGTGTCTAAAGCCTTTGAATCACGAGAATAGTTTTTATGTTTACAATTTAGGAGGATTGGCGTTGGCGTTTTTTTGTGTGAATCAGTTAAAATGGTGGCGGTTCCAGTAAACAGTTCTAAGCAAACTCTCTAATTGTGGTAAAACTGTTAAAATACACAATGAGAGTTCACAGAAATGATTAAGAACGTGTAATAAACACCTCAAGTACACGTAAATAGATTCTTACTACCTTTACTGTCGAATTCAATCACGGAGGTTTCCCGTGGAAAGCTGTGAAATGACGAAAATACTGGTAATGTTTACAAGTCCGGGTACTTCTGGTGGCGTTTTCACGGGACTGTGCTTTCAATTATTACGAGTTCATGTTTACAGAGCTCAGAATTGGTGTCTAAAGCCTTGGAATGAGGAGAATATTGTTTATGCTTACAATTTAGGAGGATTGGCTTCGGCGCTTTTTTGTGCGTATCATTTAAAATGGTGACGGTTCCAGGAAATACTTCTAAGCAAACTGTCCAATTGTGGTAAAACTGTTAAAATACACAATGAGAGTTCCCAGAAATGATTAAGAACGTGTAATAAACCCCTCAAGTACACGTAAATAGATTTTTACTACATTTACTGTCGAATTCAATCATGGAGGTTTCGAGTGGAAAGCTGTGAAATGACGAAAATACTGGTAATGTTTACAAGTACGGGTACTTCGGGTGGCGTTTTCACGGGACTGTGCTTTCAAATATTAAGAGTTCATGTTTACAGAGCTCAGATTTGGTGTCTAAAGCCTTGGAATGACGAGAATAGTTTTTATGTTTACAATTTAGGAGGATTTGCTTTGTCGTTTCTTTGTGTTAATCAGTTAAAATGGTGGCGGTTCCAGTAAACACTTCTAAGCAAACTGTCTAATTGTGGTAAAACTGTTAAAATACACAATGATAGTTCCCAGAAATGATTAAGAACGTGTAATAAACACCTCAAGTACACGTAAATAGATTCTTACTACCTTTACTGTCGAATTCAATCACGGAGGTTTCGAGTGGAAAGCTGTGAAATGACGAAAATACTGGTAATGTTTACAAGTACGGGTACTTCTGGAGGCGTTTTCACGGGACTGTGCTTTCAAATATTAAGAGTTCATGTTTACAGAGCTCAGAATTGGTGTCTAAAGCCTTTGAATCACGAAAATAGTTTTTATGTTTACAATTTAGGAGGATTGGCTTTGGCGTTTTTTTTGTGTGAATCAGTTAAAATGGTGGCGGTTCCAGTAAACAGTTCTAAGAAAAATCTCTAATTGTGGTAAAACTGTTAAAATACACAATGAGAGTTCCCAGAAATGATTAAGAACGTGTAATAAACCCCTCAAGTACACGTAAATAGATTTTTACTACCTTTACTGTCGAATTCAATCACGGAGGTTTCGAGTGGAATGCTGTGAAATGACGAAATTCTGGTAATGTTTACAAGTCCGGGTACTTCGGGTGGCGTTTTCACGGGACTGTGCTTTCAAATATTAAGAGTTCATGTTTACAGAGCTCAGATTTGGTGTCTAAAGCCTTGGAATGACGAGAATAGTTTTTATGTTTACAATTTAGGAGGATTTGCTTTGTCGTTTCTTTGTGTTAATCAGTTAAAATGGTGGCGGTTCCAGTAAACACTTCTAAGCAAACTGTCTAATTGTGGTAAAACTGTTAAAATACACAATGAGAGTTCCCAGAAATGATTAAGAACGTGTAATAAACAGCTCAAGTACACGTAAATAGATTCTTACTACATTTACTGTCGAATTCAATCACGGAGGTTTCGAGTGGAAAGCTGTGAAATGACGAAAATACTGGTAATGTTTACAAGTACGGGTACTTCTGGAGGTGTTTTCACGGGACTGTGCTTTCAAATATTAAGAGTTCATGTTTACAGAGCTCAGAATTGGTGTCTAAAGCCTTTGAATCACGAGAATAGTTTTTATGTTTACAATTTAGGAGGATTGGCTTTGGCTTTTTTTTGTGTGAATCAGCTAAAATGGTGGCGGTTCCAGTAAACAGTTCTAAGCAAACTGTCCAATTGTGGTAAAACTGTTAAAATACACAATGAGAGTTTCCAGAAATGATTAAGAACGTGTAATAAACCCCTCAAGTACACGTAAATAGATTCTTACTACATTTACTGTCGAATTCAATCACGGAGGTTTCGAGTGGAATGCTGTGAAATGACGAAATTCTGGTAATGTTTACAAGTCCGGGTACTTCGGGTGGCGTTTTCACAGGACTGTGCTTTCAATTATTACGAGTTCATGTTTACAGAGCTCAGAATTGGTGTCTAAAGCCTTGGAATGACGAGAATAGTTTTTATATTTACAATTTAGGAGGATTGACTTTGGCTTTTTTTGTGTGTGAATCAGTTAAAATGGTGGCGGTTCCAGTAAATACTTCTAAGCAAACTGTCTAATTGTGGTAAAACTGTTAAAATACACAATGAGAGTTCCCAGAAATGATTAAGAACGTGTAATAAACATCTCAAGTACACGTAAATAGATTCTTACTACATTTACTGTCGAATTCAATCACGGAGGTTTCGAGTGGAAAGCTGTGAAATGACGAAAATACTGGTAATGTTTACAAGTACGGGTACTTCTGGAGGCGTTTTCACGGGACTGTGCTTTCAAATATTAAGAGTTCATGTTTACAGAGCTCAGAATTGGTGTCTAAAGCCTTTGAATCACGAGAATAGTTTTTATGTTTACAATTTAGGAGGATTGGCTTTGGCGTTTTTTTTGTGTGAATCAGTTAAAATGGTGGCGGTTCCAGTAAACAGTTCTAAGCAAACTGTCTAATTGTGGTAAAACTGTTAAAATACACAATGATAGTTCAGAGAAATGATTAAGAACGTGTAATAAACACCTCAAGTACACGTAAATAGATTCTTACTACCTTTACTGTCGAATTCAATCACGGAGGTTTCGAGTGGAAAGCTGTGAAATGACGAAAATACGGGTAATGTTTACAAGTACGGGTACTTCTGGAGGCGTTTTCACGGGACTGTGCTTTCAAATATTAAGAGTTCATGTTTACAGAGCTCAGAATTGGTGTCTAAAGCCTTTGAATCACGAGAATAGTTTTTATGTTTCAATTTAGGAGGATTGGCGTTGGCGTTTTTTTGTGTGAATCAGTTAAAATGGTGGCGGTTCCAGTAAACAGTTCTAAGCAAACTCTCTAATTGTGGTAAAACTGTTAAAATACACAATGAGAGTTCACAGAAATGATTAAGAACGTGTAATAAACACCTCAAGTACACGTAAATAGATTCTTACTACCTTTACTGTCGAATTCAATCACGGAGGTTTCCCGTGGAAAGCTGTGAAATGACGAAAATACTGGTAATGTTTACAAGTCCGGGTACTTCTGGTGGCGTTTTCACGGGACTGTGCTTTCAATTATTACGAGTTCATGTTTACAGAGCTCAGAATTGGTGTCTAAAGCCTTGGAATGAGGAGAATATTGTTTATGCTTACAATTTAGGAGGATTGGCTTCGGCGCTTTTTTGTGCGTATCATTTAAAATGGTGACGGTTCCAGGAAATACTTCTAAGCAAACTGTCCAATTGTGGTAAAACTGTTAAAATACACAATGAGAGTTCCCAGAAATGATTAAGAACGTGTAATAAACCCCTCAAGTACACGTAAATAGATTTTTACTACATTTACTGTCGAATTCAATCATGGAGGTTTCGAGTGGAAAGCTGTGAAATGACGAAAATACTGGTAATGTTTACAAGTACGGGTATTTCTGGAGGTGTTTTCACGGGACTGTGCTTTCAAATATTAAGAGTTCATGTTTACAGAGCTCAGAATTGGTGTCTAAAGCCTTTGAATCACGAGAATAGTTTTTATGTTTACAATTTAGGAGGATTTGCTTTGTCGTTTCTTTGTGTTAATCAGTTAAAATGGTGGCGGTTCCAGTAAACACTTCTAAGCAAACTGTCTAATTGTGGTAAAACTGTTAAAATACACAATGAGAGTTCCCAGAAATGATTAAGAACGTGTAATAAACATCTCAAGTACACGTAAATAGATTTTTACTACATTTACTGTCGAATTCAATCACGGAGGTTTCGAGTGGAAAGCTGTGAAATGACGAAAATACTGGTAATGTTTACAAGTACGGGTACTTCTGGAGGCGTTTTCACGGGACTGTGCTTTCAAATATTAAGAGTTCATGTTTACAGAGCTCAGAATTGGTGTCTAAAGCCTTTGAATCACGAAAATAGTTTTTATGTTTACAATTTAGGAGGATTGGCTTTGGCGTTTTTTTTGTGTGAATCAGTTAAAATGGTGGCGGTTCCAGTAAACAGTTCTAAGAAAAATCTCTAATTGTGGTAAAACTGTTAAAATACACAATGAGAGTTCCCAGAAATGATTAAGAACGTGTAATAAACCCCTCAAGTACACGTAAATAGATTTTTACTACCTTTACTGTCGAATTCAATCACGGAGGTTTCGAGTGGAATGCTGTGAAATGACGAAATTCTGGTAATGTTTACAAGTCCGGGTACTTCGGGTGGCGTTTTCACGGGACTGTGCTTTCAAATATTAAGAGTTCATGTTTACAGAGCTCAGATTTGGTGTCTAAAGCCTTGGAATGACGAGAATAGTTTTTATGTTTACAATTTAGGAGGATTTGCTTTGTCGTTTCTTTGTGTTAATCAGTTAAAATGGTGGCGGTTCCAGTAAACACTTCTAAGCAAACTGTCTAATTGTGGTAAAACTGTTAAAATACACAATGATAGTTCCCAGAAATGATTAAGAACGTGTAATAAACACCTCAAGTACACGTAAATAGATTCTTACTACCTTTACTGTCGAATTCAATCACGGAGGTTTCGAGTGGAAAGCTGTGAAATGACGAAAATACGGGTAATGTTTACAAGTACGGGTACTTCTGGAGGCGTTTTCACGGGACTGTGCTTTCAAATATTAAGAGTTCATGTTTACAGAGCTCAGAATTGGTGTCTAAAGCCTTTGAATCACGAAAATAGTTTTTATGTTTACAATTTAGGAGGATTGGCTTTGGCGTTTTTTTTGTGTGAATCAGTTAAAATGGTGGCGGTTCCAGTAAACAGTTCTAAGAAAAATCTCTAATTGTGGTAAAACTGTTAAAATACACAATGAGAGTTCCCAGAAATGATTAAGAACGTGTAATAAACCCCTCAAGTACACGTAAATAGATTTTTACTACCTTTACTGTCGAATTCAATCACGGAGGTTTCGAGTGGAATGCTGTGAAATGACGAAATTCTGGTAATGTTTACAAGTCCGGGTACTTCGGGTGGCGTTTTCACGGGACTGTGCTTTCAAATATTAAGAGTTCATGTTTACAGAGCTCAGATTTGGTGTCTAAAGCCTTGGAATGACGAGAATAGTTTTTATGTTTACAATTTAGGAGGATTTGCTTTGTCGTTTCTTTGTGTTAATCAGTTAAAATGGTGGCGGTTCCAGTAAACACTTCTAAGCAAACTGTCTAATTGTGGTAAAACTGTTAAAATACACAATGATAGTTCCCAGAAATGATTAAGAACGTGTAATAAACACCTCAAGTACACGTAAATAGATTCTTACTACATTTACTGTCGAATTCAATCACGGAGGTTTCGAGTGGAAAGCTGTGAAATGACGAAAATACTGGTAATGTTTACAAGTACGGGTACTTCTGGAGGTGTTTTCACGGGACTGTGCTTTCAAATATTAAGAGTTCATGTTTACAGAGCTCAGAATTGGTGTCTAAAGCCTTTGAATCACGAGAATAGTTTTTATGTTTACAATTTAGGAGGATTGGCTTTGGCTTTTTTTTGTGTGAATCAGCTAAAATGGTGGCGGTTCCAGTAAACAGTTCTAAGCAAACTGTCCAATTGTGGTAAAACTGTTAAAATACACAATGAGAGTTTCCAGAAATGATTAAGAACGTGTAATAAACCCCTCAAGTACACGTAAATAGATTCTTACTACATTTACTGTCGAATTCAATCACGGAGGTTTCGAGTGGTATGCTGTGAAATGACGAAATTCTGGTAATGTTTACAAGTCCGGGTACTTCGGGTGGCGTTTTCACGGGACTGTGCTTTCAATTATTACGAGTTCATGTTTACAGAGCTAAGAATTGGTGTCTAAAGCCTTGGAATGACGAGAATAGTTTTTATATTTACAATTTAGGAGGATTGACTTTGGCTTTTTTTTGTGTGAATCAGTTAAAATGGTGGCGGTTCCAGTAAATACTTCTAAGCAAACTGTCTAATTGTGGTAAAACTGTTAAAATACACAATGAGAGTTCCCAGAAATGATTAAGAACGTGTAATAAACATCTCAAGTACACGTAAATAGATTCTTACTACATTTACTGTCGAATTCAATCACGGAGGTTTCGAGTGGAAAGCTGTGAAATGACGACAATACTGGTAATGTTTACAAGTACGGGTACTTCTGGAGGCGTTTTCACGGGACTGTGCTTTCAAATATTAAGAGTTCATGTTTACAGAGCTCAGAATTGGTGTCTAAAGCCTTTGAATCACGAGAATAGTTTTTATGTTTACAATTTAGGAGGATTGGCTTTGGCGTTTTTTTTGTGTGAATCAGTTAAAATGGTGGCGGTTCCAGTAAACAGTTCTAAGCAAACTGTCTAATTGTGGTAAAACTGTTAAAATACACAATGATAGTTCACAGAAATGATTAAGAACGTGTAATAAACACCTCAAGTACACGTAAATAGATTCTTACTATCTTTACTGTCGAATTCAATCACGGAGGTTTCGAGTGGAAAGCTGTGAAATGACGAAAATACGGGTAATGTTTACAAGTACGGGTACTTCTGGAGGCGTTTTCACGGGACTGTGCTTTCAAATATTAAGAGTTCATGTTTACAGAGCTCAGAATTGGTGTCTAAAGCCTTTGAATCACGAGAATAGTTTTTATGTTTACAATTTAGGAGGATTGGCGTTGGCGTTTTTTTGTGTGAATCAGTTAAAATGGTGGCGGTTCCAGTAAACAGTTCTAAGCAAACTGTCTAATTGTGGTAAAACTGTTAAAATACACAATGAGAGTTCACAGAAATGATTAAGAACGTGTAATAAACACCTCAAGTACACGTAAATAGATTCTTACTACCTTTACTGTCGAATTCAATCACGGAGGTTTCCCGTGGAAAGCTGTGAAATGACGAAAATACTGGTAATGTTTACAAGTCCGGGTACTTCTGGTGGCGTTTTCACGGGACTGTGCTTTCAATTATTATGAGTTCATGTTTACAGAGCTCAGAATTGGTGTCTAAAGCCTTGGAATGAGGAGAATATTGTTTATGCTTACAATTTAGGAGGATTGGCTTCGGCGCTTTTTTGTGCGTATCATTTAAAATGGTGACGGTTCCAGGAAATACTTTTAAGCAAACTGTCCAATTGTGGTAAAACTGTTAAAATACACAATGAGAGTTCCCAGAAATGATTAAGAACGTGTAATAAACATCTCAAGTACACGTAAATAGATTTTTACTACATTTACTGTCGAATTCAATCATGGAGGTTTCGAGTGGAAAGCTGTGAAATGACGAAAATACTGGTAATGTTTACAAGTACGGGTACTTCTGGAGGTGTTTTCACGGGACTGTGCTTTCAAATATTAAGAGTTCATGTTTACAGAGCTCAGAATTGGTGTCTAAAGCCTTTGAATCACGAGAATAGTTTTTATGTTTACAATTTAGGAGGATTTGCTTTGTCGTTTCTTTGTGTTAATCAGTTAAAATGGTGGCGGTTCCAGTAAACACTTCTAAGCAAACTGTCTAATTGTGGTAAAACTGTTAAAATACACAATGAGAGTTCCCAGAAATGATTAAGAACGTGTAATAAACATCTCAAGTACACGTAAATAGATTTTTACTACATTTACTGTCGAATTCAATCACGGAGGTTTCCAGTGGAAAGCTGTGAAATGACGAAAATACTGGTAATGTTTACAAGTACGGGTACTTCTGGAGGCGTTTTCACGGGACTGTGCTTTCAAATATTAAGAGTTCATGTTTACAGAGCTCAGAATTGGTGTCTAAAGCCTTTGAATCACGAAAATAGTTTTTATGTTTACAATTTAGGAGGATTGGCTTTGGCGTTTTTTTTGTGTGAATCAGTTAAAATGGTGGCGGTTCCAGTAAACAGTTCTAAGAAAAATCTCTAATTGTGGTAAAACTGTTAAAATACACAATGAGAGTTCCCAGAAATGATTAAGAACGTGTAATAAACCCCTCAAGTACACGTAAATAGATTTTTACTACCTTTACTGTCGAATTCAATCACGGAGGTTTCGAGTGGAATGCTGTGAAATGACGAAATTCTGGTAATGTTTACAAGTCCGGGTACTTCGGGTGGCGTTTTCACGGGACTGTGCTTTCAAATATTAAGAGTTTATGTTTACAGAGCTCAGATTTGGTGTCTAAAGCCTTGGAATGACGAGAATAGTTTTTATGTTTACAATTTAGGAGGATTTGCTTTGTCGTTTCTTTGTGTTAATCAGTTAAAATGGTGGCGGTTCCAGTAAACACTTCTAAGCAAACTGTCTAATTGTGGTAAAACTGTTAAAATACACAATGATAGTTCCCAGAAATGATTAAGAACGTGTAATAAACACCTCAAGTACACGTAAATAGATTCTTACTACCTTTACTGTCGAATTCAATCACGGAGGTTTCGAGTGGAAAGCTGTGAAATGACGAAAATACGGGTAATGTTTACAAGTACGGGTACTTCTGGAGGCGTTTTCACGGGACTGTTCTTTCAAATATTAAGAGTTCATGTTTACAGAGCTCAGAATTTGTGTCTAAAGCCTTTGAATCACGAGAATAGTTTTTATGTTTACAATTTAGGAGGATTGGCGTTGGCGTTTTTTTGTGTGAATCAGTTAAAATGGTGGCGGTTCCAGTAAACAGTTCTAAGCAAACTCTCTAATTGTGGTAAAACTGTTAAAATACACAATTAGAGTTCACAGAAATGATTAAGAATGTGTAATAAACACCTCAAGTACACGTAAATAGATTCTTACTACCTTTACTGTCGAATTCAATCACGGAGGTTTCCCGTGGAAAGCTGTGAAATGACGAAAATACTGGTAATGTTTACAAGTCCGGGTACTTCTGGTGGCGTTTTCACGGGACTGTGCTTTCAATTATTACGAGTTCATGTTTACAGAGGTCAGAATTGGTGTCTAAAGCCTTGGAATGACGAGAATAGTTTATATGTTGACAATTTAGGAGGATTGGCTTTGGCTTTTTTTTGTGTGAATCAGTTAAAATGGTGGCGGTTCCAGTAAATACTTCTAAGCAAACTGTCTAATTGTGGTAAAACTGTTAAAATACACAATGAGAGTTCCCAGAAATGATTAAGAACGTGTAATAAACATCTCAAGTACACGTAAATAGATTCTTACTACATTTACTGTCGAATTCAATCACGGAGGTTTCGAGTGGAAAGCTGTGAAATGACGACAATACTGGTAATGTTTACAAGTACGGGTACTTCTGGAGGCGTTTTCACGGGACTGTGCTTTCAAATATTAAGAGTTCATGTTTACAGAGCTCAGAATTGGTGTCTAAAGCCTTTGAATCACGAGAATAGTTTTTATGTTTACAATTTAGGAGGATTGGCTTTGGCGTTTTTTTTGTGTGAATCAGTTAAAATGGTGGCGGTTCCAGTAAACAGTTCTAAGCAAACTGTCTAATTGTGGTAAAACTGTTAAAATACACAATGAGAGTTCACAGAAATGATTAAGAACGTGTAATAAACACCTCAAGTACACGTAAATAGATTCTTACTACCTTTACTGTCGAATTCAATCACGGAGGTTTCGAGTGGAAAGCTGTGAAATGACGAAAATACGGGTAATGTTTACAAGTACGGGTACTTCTGGAGGCGTTTTCACGGGACTGTGCTTTCAAATATTAAGAGTTCATGTTTACAGAGCTCAGAATTGGTGTCTAAAGCCTTTGAATCACGAGAATAGTTTTTATGTTTACAATTTAGGAGGATTGGCGTTGGCGTTTTTTTGTGTGAATCAGTTAAAATGGTGGCGGTTCCAGTAAACAGTTCTAAGCAAACTGTCTAATTGTGGTAAAACTGTTAAAATACACAATGAGAGTTCACAGAAATGATTAAGAACGTGTAATAAACACCTCAAGTACACGTAAATAGATTCTTACTACCTTTACTGTCGAATTCAATCACGGAGGTTTCCCGTGGAAAGCTGTGAAATGACGAAAATACTGGTAATGTTTACAAGTCCGGGTACTTCTGGTGGCGTTTTCACGGGACTGTGCTTTCAATTATTATGAGTTCATGTTTACAGAGCTCAGAATTGGTGTCTAAAGCCTTGGAATGAGGAGAATATTGTTTATGCTTACAATTTAGGAGGATTGGCTTCGGCGCTTTTTTGTGCGTATCATTTAAAATGGTGACGGTTCCAGGAAATACTTCTAAGCAAACTGTCCAATTGTGGTAAAACTGTTAAAATACACAATGAGAGTTCCCAGAAATGATTAAGAACGTGTAATAAACATCTCAAGTACACGTAAATAGATTTTTACTACATTTACTGTCGAATTCAATCATGGAGGTTTCGAGTGGAAAGCTGTGAAATGACGAAAATACTGCTAATGTTTACAAGTACGGGTACTTCTGGAGGTGTTTTCACGGGACTGTGCTTTCAAATATTAAGAGTTCATGTTTACAGAGCTCAGAATTGGTGTCTAAAGCCTTTGAATCACGAGAATAGTTTTTATGTTTACAATTTAGGAGGATTTGCTTTGTCGTTTCTTTGTGTTAATCAGTTAAAATGGTGGCGGTTCCAGTAAACACTTCTAAGCAAACTGTCTAATTGTGGTAAAACTGTTAAAATACACAATGAGAGTTCCCAGAAATGATTAAGAACGTGTAATAAACATCTCAAGTACACGTAAATAGATTTTTACTACATTTACTGTCGAATTCAATCACGGAGGTTTCCAGTGGAAAGCTGTGAAATGACGAAAATACTGGTAATGTTTACAAGTACGGGTACTTCTGGAGGCGTTTTCACGGGACTGTGCTTTCAAATATTAAGAGTTCATGTTTACAGAGCTCAGAATTGGTGTCTAAAGCCTTTGAATCACGAAAATAGTTTTTATGTTTACAATTTAGGAGGATTGGCTTTGGCGTTTTTTTTGTGTGAATCAGTTAAAATGGTGGCGGTTCCAGTAAACAGTTCTAAGAAAAATCTCTAATTGTGGTAAAACTGTTAAAATACACAATGAGAGTTCCCAGAAATGATTAAGAACGTGTAATAAACCCCTCAAGTACACGTAAATAGATTTTTACTACCTTTACTGTCGAATTCAATCACGGAGGTTTCGAGTGGAATGCTGTGAAATGACGAAATTCTGGTAATGTTTACAAGTCCGGGTACTTCGGGTGGCGTTTTCACGGGACTGTGCTTTCAAATATTAAGAGTTCATGTTTACAGAGCTCAGATTTGGTGTCTAAAGCCTTGGAATGACGAGAATAGTTTTTATGTTTACAATTTAGGAGGATTTGCTTTGTCGTTTCTTTGTGTTAATCAGTTAAAATGGTGGCGGTTCCAGTAAACACTTCTAAGCAAACTGTCTAATTGTGGTAAAACTGTTAAAATACACAATGATAGTTCCCAGAAATGATTAAGAACGTGTAATAAACACCTCAAGTACACGTAAATAGATTCTTACTACCTTTACTGTCGAATTCAATCACGGAGGTTTCGAGTGGAAAGCTGTGAAATGACGAAAATACGGGTAATGTTTACAAGTACGGGTACTTCTGGAGGCGTTTTCACGGGACTGTTCTTTCAAATATTAAGAGTTCATGTTTACAGAGCTCAGAATTTGTGTCTAAAGCCTTTGAATCACGAGAATAGTTTTTATGTTTACAATTTAGGAGGATTGGCGTTGGCGTTTTTTTGTGTGAATCAGTTAAAATGGTGGCGGTTCCAGTAAACAGTTCTAAGCAAACTCTCTAATTGTGGTAAAACTGTTAAAGTACACAATTAGAGTTCACAGAAATGATTAAGAACGTGTAATAAACACCTCAAGTACACGTAAATAGATTCTTACTACCTTTACTGTCGAATTCAATCACGGAGGTTTCCCGTGGAAAGCTGTGAAATGACGAAAATACTGGTAATGTTTACAAGTCCGGGTACTTCTGGTGGCGTTTTCACGGGACTGTGCTTTCAATTATTACGAGTTCATGTTTACAGAGGTCAGAATTGGTGTCTAAAGCCTTGGAATGACGAGAATAGTTTATATGTTTACAATTTAGGAGGATTGGCTTTGGCTTTTTTTTGTGTGAATCAGTTAAAATGGTGGCGGTTCCAGTAAATACTTCTAAGAAAACTGTCTAATTGTGGTAAAACTGTTAAAATACACAATGAGAGTTCCCAGAAATGATTAAGAACGTGTAATAAACATCTCAAGTACACGTAAATAGATTCTTACTACATTTACTGTCGAATTCAATCACGGAGGTTTCGAGTGGAAAGCTGTGAAATGACGACAATACTGGTAATGTTTACAAGTACGGGTACTTCTGGAGGCGTTTTCACGGGACTGTGCTTTCAAATATTAAGAGTTCATGTTTACAGAGCTCAGAATTGGTGTCTAAAGCCTTTGAATCACGAGAATAGTTTTTATGTTTACAATTTAGGAGGATTGGCTTTGGCGTTTTTTTTGTGTGAATCAGTTAAAATGGTGGCGGTTCCAGTAAACAGTTCTAAGCAAACTGTCTAATTGTGGTAAAACTGTTAAAATACACAATGAGAGTTCACAGAAATGATTAAGAACGTGTAATAAACACCTCAAGTACACGTAAATAGATTCTTACTACCTTTACTGTCGAATTCAATCACGGAGGTTTCGAGTGGAAAGCTGTGAAATGACGAAAATACGGGTAATGTTTACAAGTACGGGTACTTCTGGAGGCGTTTTCACGGGACTGTGCTTTCAAATATTAAGAGTTCATGTTTACAGAGCTCAGAATTGGTGTCTAAAGCCTTTGAATCACGAGAATAGTTTTTATGTTTACAATTTAGGAGGATTGGCGTTGGCGTTTTTTTGTGTGAATCAGTTAAAATGGTGGCGGTTCCAGTAAACAGTTCTAAGCAAACTGTCTAATTGTGGTAAAACTGTTAAAATACACAATGAGAGTTCACAGAAATGATTAAGAACGTGTAATAAACACCTCAAGTACACGTAAATAGATTCTTACTACCTTTACTGTCGAATTCAATCACGGAGGTTTCCCGTGGAAAGCTGTGAAATGACGAAAATACTGGTAATGTTTACAAGTCCGGGTACTTCTGGTGGCGTTTTCACGGGACTGTGCTTTCAATTATTATGAGTTCATGTTTACAGAGCTCAGAATTGGTGTCTAAAGCCTTGGAATGAGGAGAATATTGTTTATGCTTACAATTTAGGAGGATTGGCTTCGGCGCTTTTTTGTGCGTATCATTTAAAATGGTGACGGTTCCAGGAAATACTTCTAAGCAAACTGTCCAATTGTGGTAAAACTGTTAAAATACACAATGAGAGTTCCCAGAAATGATTAAGAACGTGTAATAAACATCTCAAGTACACGTAAATAGATTTTTACTACATTTACTGTCGAATTCAATCATGGAGGTTTCGAGTGGAAAGCTGTGAAATGACGAAAATACTGCTAATGTTTACAAGTACGGGTACTTCTGGAGGTGTTTTCACGGGACTGTGCTTTCAAATATTAAGAGTTCATGTTTACAGAGCTCAGAATTGGTGTCTAAAGCCTTTGAATCACGAGAATAGTTTTTATGTTTACAATTTAGGAGGATTTGCTTTGTCGTTTCTTTGTGTTAATCAGTTAAAATGGTGGCGGTTCCAGTAAACACTTCTAAGCAAACTGTCTAATTGTGGTAAAACTGTTAAAATACACAATGAGAGTTCCCAGAAATGATTAAGAACGTGTAATAAACATCTCAAGTACACGTAAATAGATTTTTACTACATTTACTGTCGAATTCAATCACGGAGGTTTCCAGTGGAAAGCTGTGAAATGACGAAAATACTGGTAATGTTTACAAGTACGGGTACTTCTGGAGGCGTTTTCACGGGACTGTGCTTTCAAATATTAAGAGTTCATGTTTACAGAGCTCAGAATTGGTGTCTAAAGCCTTTGAATCACGAAAATAGTTTTTATGTTTACAATTTAGGAGGATTGGCTTTGGCGTTTTTTTTGTGTGAATCAGTTAAAATGGTGGCGGTTCCAGTAAACAGTTCTAAGAAAAATCTCTAATTGTGGTAAAACTGTTAAAATACACAATGAGAGTTCCCAGAAATGATTAAGAACGTGTAATAAACCCCTCAAGTACACGTAAATAGATTTTTACTACCTTTACTGTCGAATTCAATCACGGAGGTTTCGAGTGGAATGCTGTGAAATGACGAAATTCTGGTAATGTTTACAAGTCCGGGTACTTCGGGTGGCGTTTTCACGGGACTGTGCTTTCAAATATTAAGAGTTCATGTTTACAGAGCTCAGATTTGGTGTCTAAAGCCTTGGAATGACGAGAATAGTTTTTATGTTTACAATTTAGGAGGATTTGCTTTGTCGTTTCTTTGTGTTAATCAGTTAAAATGGTGGCGGTTCCAGTAAACACTTCTAAGCAAACTGTCTAATTGTGGTAAAACTGTTAAAATACACAATGATAGTTCCCAGAAATGATTAAGAACGTGTAATAAACACCTCAAGTACACGTAAATAGATTCTTACTACCTTTACTGTCGAATTCAATCACGGAGGTTTCGAGTGGAAAGCTGTGAAATGACGAAAATACGGGTAATGTTTACAAGTACGGGTACTTCTGGAGGCGTTTTCACGGGACTGTTCTTTCAAATATTAAGAGTTCATGTTTACAGAGCTCAGAATTTGTGTCTAAAGCCTTTGAATCACGAGAATAGTTTTTATGTTTACAATTTAGGAGGATTGGCGTTGGCGTTTTTTTGTGTGAATCAGTTAAAATGGTGGCGGTTCCAGTAAACAGTTCTAAGCAAACTCTCTAATTGTGGTAAAACTGTTAAAGTACACAATTAGAGTTCACAGAAATGATTAAGAACGTGTAATAAACACCTCAAGTACACGTAAATAGATTCTTACTACCTTTACTGTCGAATTCAATCACGGAGGTTTCCCGTGGAAAGCTGTGAAATGACGAAAATACTGGTAATGTTTACAAGTCCGGGTACTTCTGGTGGCGTTTTCACGGGACTGTGCTTTCAATTATTACGAGTTCATGTTTACAGAGGTCAGAATTGGTGTCTAAAGCCTTGGAATGACGAGAATAGTTTATATGTTTACAATTTAGGAGGATTGGCTTTGGCTTTTTTTTGTGTGAATCAGTTAAAATGGTGGCGGTTCCAGTAAATACTTCTAAGAAAACTGTCTAATTGTGGTAAAACTGTTAAAATACACAATGAGAGTTCCCAGAAATGATTAAGAACGTGTAATAAACATCTCAAGTACACGTAAATAGATTCTTACTACATTTACTCTCGAATTCAATCACGGAGGTTTCGAGTGGAAAGCTGTGAAATGATGAAAATACTGGTAATGTTTACAAGTACGGGTACTTCTGGTAGCGTTTTCACGGGACTGTGCTTTCAAATATTAAGAGTTCATGTTTACAGAGGTCAGAATTGGTGTCTAAACCTTTGAATCACGAGAATAGTTTTTGTGTCTACAATTTAGGAGGATTGGCTTTGGCGTTTTTTTTGTGTGAATCAGTTAAAATGGTGGCGGTTCCAGTAAATTCTTCTAAGCAAACTGTCTAATTGTGGTAAAACTGTTAAAATACACAATGAGAGTTCCCAGAAATGATTAAGAACGTTTAATGAACATCTCACGTACACGTAAATAGATTCTTATTACATTTACTGTCGAATTCAATCACGGAGGTTTCGAATGGAAAGCTGGGAAATGACGAAAATACTGGTAATGTTTACAAGTACGGGTACTTCTGGAGGCGTTTTCACGGGACTGTGCTTTCAAATATTAAGAGTTCATGTTTACAGAGCTCAGAATTGGTGTCCAAAGCCTTGGAATGACGAGAATAGTTTTTATATTTACAATTTTGGAGGATTGGCTTTGGCTTTTTTTTGTGTGAATCAGTTAAAATGGTGGCGGTTCCAGTAAATACTTCTAAGCAAACTGTCTAATTGTGGTAAAACTGTTAAAATACACAATGAGAGTTCCCAGAAATGATTAAGAACGTGTAATAAACACCTCAAGTACACGTAAATAGATTCTTACTACCTTTACTGTCGAATTCAATCACGGAGGTTTCCCGTGGAAAGCTGTGAAATGACGAAAATACTGGTAATGTTTACAAGTCCGGGTACTTCTGGTGGCGTTTTCACGGGACTGTGCTTTCAATTATTACGAGTTCATGTTTACAGAGCTCAGAATTGGTGTCTAAAGCCTTGGAATGAGGAGAATATTGTTTATGCTTACAATTTAGGAGGATTGGCTTCGGCGCTTTTTTGTGCGTATCATTTAAAATGGTGACGGTTCCAGGAAATACTTCTAAGCAAACTGTCCAATTGTGGTAAAACTGTTAAAATACACAATGAGAGTTCCCAGAAATGATTAAGAACGTGTAATAAACCCCTCAAGTACACGTAAATAGATTTTTACTACATTTACTGTCGAATTCAATCATGGAGGTTTCGAGTGGAAAGCTGTGAAATGACGAAAATACTGGTAATGTTTACAAGTACAGGTACTTCTGGAGGTGTTTTCACGGGACTGTGCTTTCAAATATTAAGAGTTCATGTTTACAGAGCTCAGAATTGGTGTCTAAAGCCTTTGAATCACGAGAATAGTTTTTATGTTTACAATTTAGGAGGATTTGCTTTGTCGTTTCTTTGTGTTAATCAGTTAAAATGGTGGCGGTTCCAGTAAACACTTCTAAGCAAACTGTCTAATTGTGGTAAAACTGTTAAAATACACAATGAGAGTTCCCAGAAATGATTAAGAACGTGTAATAAACATCTCAAGTACACGTAAATAGATTTTTACTACATTTACTGTCGAATTCAATCACGGAGGTTTCCAGTGGAAAGCTGTGAAATGACGAAAATACTGGTAATGTTTACAAGTACGGGTACTTCTGGAGGCGTTTTCACGGGACTGTGCTTTCAAATATTAAGAGTTCATGTTTACAGAGCTCAGAATTGGTGTCTAAAGCCTTTGAATCACGAAAATAGTTTTTATGTTTACAATTTAGGAGGATTGGCTTTGGCGTTTTTTTTGTGTGAATCAGTTAAAATGGTGGCGGTTCCAGTAAACAGTTCTAAGAAAAATCTCTAATTGTCGTAAAACTGTTAAAATACACAATGAGAGTTCCCAGAAATGATTAAGAACGTGTAATAAACCCCTCAAGTACACGTAAATAGATTTTTACTACCTTTACTGTCGAATTCAATCACGGAGGTTTCGAGTGGAATGCTGTGAAATGACGAAATTCTGGTAATGTTTACAAGTCCGGGTACTTCGGGTGGCGTTTTCACGGGACTGTGCTTTCAAATATTAAGAGTTCATGTTTACAGAGCTCAGATTTGGTGTCTAAAGCCTTGGAATGACGAGAATAGTTTTTATGTTTACAATTTAGGAGGATTTGCTTTGTCGTTTCTTTGTGTTAATCAGTTAAAATGGTGGCGGTTCCAGTAAACACTTCTAAGCAAACTGTCTAATTGTGGTAAAACTGTTAAAATACACAATGATAGTTCCCAGAAATGATTAAGAACGTGTAATAAACACCTCAAGTACACGTAAATAGATTCTTACTACCTTTACTGTCGAATTCAATCACGGAGGTTTCGAGTGGAAAGCTGTGAAATGACGAAAATACGGGTAATGTTTACAAGTACGGGTACTTCTGGAGGCGTTTTCACGGGACTGTGCTTTCAAATATTAAGAGTTCATGTTTACAGAGCTCAGAATTGGTGTCTAAAGCCTTTGAATCACGAGAATAGTGTTTATGTTTACAATTTAGGAGGATTGGCGTTGGCGTTTTTTTGTGTGAATCAGTTAAAATGGTGGCGGTTCCAGTAAACAGTTCTAAGCAAACTCTCTAATTGTGGTAAAACTGTTAAAATACACAATGAGAGTTCACAGAAATGATTAAGAACGTGTAATAAACACCTCAAGTACACGTAAATAGATTCTTACTACCTTTACTGTCGAATTCAATCACGGAGGTTTCGAGTGGAAAGCTGTGAAATGACGAAAATACGGGTAATGTTTACAAGTACGGGTACTTCTGGAGGCGTTTTCACGGGACTGTTCTTTCAAATATTAAGAGTTCATGTTTACAGAGCTCAGAATTTGTGTCTAAAGCCTTTGAATCACGAGAATAGTTTTTATGTTTACAATTTAGGAGGATTGGCGTTGGCGTTTTTTTGTGTGAATCAGTTAAAATGGTGGCGGTTCCAGTAAACAGTTCTAAGCAAACTCTCTAATTGTGGTAAAACTGTTAAAGTACACAATTAGAGTTCACAGAAATGATTAAGAACGTGTAATAAACACCTCAAGTACACGTAAATAGATTCTTACTACCTTTACTGTCGAATTCAATCACGGAGGTTTCCCGTGGAAAGCTGTGAAATGACGAAAATACTGGTAATGTTTACAAGTCCGGGTACTTCTGGTGGCGTTTTCACGGGACTGTGCTTTCAATTATTACGAGTTCATGTTTACAGAGGTCAGAATTGGTGTCTAAAGCCTTGGAATGACGAGAATAGTTTATATGTTTACAATTTAGGAGGATTGGCTTTGGCTTTTTTTTGTGTGAATCAGTTAAAATGGTGGCGGTTCCAGTAAATACTTCTAAGAAAACTGTCTAATTGTGGTAAAACTGTTAAAATACACAATGAGAGTTCCCAGAAATGATTAAGAACGTGTAATAAACATCTCAAGTACACGTAAATAGATTCTTACTACATTTACTCTCGAATTCAATCACGGAGGTTTCGAGTGGAAAGCTGTGAAATGATGAAAATACTGGTAATGTTTACAAGTACGGGTACTTCTGGTAGCGTTTTCACGGGACTGTGCTTTCAAATATTAAGAGTTCATGTTTACAGAGGTCAGAATTGGTGTCTAAACCTTTGAATCACGAGAATAGTTTTTGTGTCTACAATTTAGGAGGATTGGCTTTGGCGTTTTTTTTGTGTGAATCAGTTAAAATGGTGGCGGTTCCAGTAAATTCTTCTAAGCAAACTGTCTAATTGTGGTAAAACTGTTAAAATACACAATGAGAGTTCCCAGAAATGATTAAGAACGTTTAATGAACATCTCACGTACACGTAAATAGATTCTTATTACATTTACTGTCGAATTCAATCACGGAGGTTTCGAATGGAAAGCTGGGAAATGACGAAAATACTGGTAATGTTTACAAGTACGGGTACTTCTGGAGGCGTTTTCACGGGACTGTGCTTTCAAATATTAAGAGTTCATGTTTACAGAGCTCAGAATTGGTGTCCAAAGCCTTGGAATGACGAGAATAGTTTTTATATTTACAATTTTGGAGGATTGGCTTTGGCTTTTTTTTGTGTGAATCAGTTAAAATGGTGGCGGTTCCAGTAAATACTTCTAAGCAAACTGTCTAATTGTGGTAAAACTGTTAAAATACACAATGAGAGTTCCCAGAAATGATTAAGAACGTGTAATAAACACCTCAAGTACACGTAAATAGATTCTTACTACCTTTACTGTCGAATTCAATCACGGAGGTTTCCCGTGGAAAGCTGTGAAATGACGAAAATACTGGTAATGTTTACAAGTCCGGGTACTTCTGGTGGCGTTTTCACGGGACTGTGCTTTCAATTATTACGAGTTCATGTTTACAGAGCTCAGAATTGGTGTCTAAAGCCTTGGAATGAGGAGAATATTGTTTATGCTTACAATTTAGGAGGATTGGCTTCGGCGCTTTTTTGTGCGTATCATTTAAAATGGTGACGGTTCCAGGAAATACTTCTAAGCAAACTGTCCAATTGTGGTAAAACTGTTAAAATACACAATGAGAGTTCCCAGAAATGATTAAGAACGTGTAATAAACCCCTCAAGTACACGTAAATAGATTTTTACTACATTTACTGTCGAATTCAATCATGGAGGTTTCGAGTGGAAAGCTGTGAAATGACGAAAATACTGGTAATGTTTACAAGTACAGGTACTTCTGGAGGTGTTTTCACGGGACTGTGCTTTCAAATATTAAGAGTTCATGTTTACAGAGCTCAGAATTGGTGTCTAAAGCCTTTGAATCACGAGAATAGTTTTTATGTTTACAATTTAGGAGGATTTGCTTTGTCGTTTCTTTGTGTTAATCAGTTAAAATGGTGGCGGTTCCAGTAAACACTTCTAAGCAAACTGTCTAATTGTGGTAAAACTGTTAAAATACACAATGAGAGTTCCCAGAAATGATTAAGAACGTGTAATAAACATCTCAAGTACACGTAAATAGATTTTTACTACATTTACTGTCGAATTCAATCACGGAGGTTTCCAGTGGAAAGCTGTGAAATGACGAAAATACTGGTAATGTTTACAAGTACGGGTACTTCTGGAGGCGTTTTCACGGGACTGTGCTTTCAAATATTAAGAGTTCATGTTTACAGAGCTCAGAATTGGTGTCTAAAGCCTTTGAATCACGAAAATAGTTTTTATGTTTACAATTTAGGAGGATTGGCTTTGGCGTTTTTTTTGTGTGAATCAGTTAAAATGGTGGCGGTTCCAGTAAACAGTTCTAAGAAAAATCTCTAATTGTCGTAAAACTGTTAAAATACACAATGAGAGTTCCCAGAAATGATTAAGAACGTGTAATAAACCCCTCAAGTACACGTAAATAGATTTTTACTACCTTTACTGTCGAATTCAATCACGGAGGTTTCGAGTGGAATGCTGTGAAATGACGAAATTCTGGTAATGTTTACAAGTCCGGGTACTTCGGGTGGCGTTTTCACGGGACTGTGCTTTCAAATATTAAGAGTTCATGTTTACAGAGCTCAGATTTGGTGTCTAAAGCCTTGGAATGACGAGAATAGTTTTTATGTTTACAATTTAGGAGGATTTGCTTTGTCGTTTCTTTGTGTTAATCAGTTAAAATGGTGGCGGTTCCAGTAAACACTTCTAAGCAAACTGTCTAATTGTGGTAAAACTGTTAAAATACACAATGATAGTTCCCAGAAATGATTAAGAACGTGTAATAAACACCTCAAGTACACGTAAATAGATTCTTACTACCTTTACTGTCGAATTCAATCACGGAGGTTTCGAGTGGAAAGCTGTGAAATGACGAAAATACGGGTAATGTTTACAAGTACGGGTACTTCTGGAGGCGTTTTCACGGGACTGTGCTTTCAAATATTAAGAGTTCATGTTTACAGAGCTCAGAATTGGTGTCTAAAGCCTTTGAATCACGAGAATAGTGTTTATGTTTACAATTTAGGAGGATTGGCGTTGGCGTTTTTTTGTGTGAATCAGTTAAAATGGTGGCGGTTCCAGTAAACAGTTCTAAGCAAACTCTCTAATTGTGGTAAAACTGTTAAAATACACAATGAGAGTTCACAGAAATGATTAAGAACGTGTAATAAACACCTCAAGTACACGTAAATAGATTCTTACTACCTTTACTGTCGAATTCAATCACGGAGGTTTCCCGTGGAAAGCTGTGAAATGACGAAAATACTGGTAATGTTTACAAGTCCGGGTACTTCTGGTGGCGTTTTCACGGGACTGTGCTTTCAATTATTACGAGTTCATGTTTACAGAGCTCAGAATTGGTGTCTAAAGCCTTGGAATGAGGAGAATATTGTTTATGCTTACAATTTAGGAGGATTGGCTTCGGCGCTTTTTTGTGCGTATCATTTAAAATGGTGACGGTTCCAGGAAATACTTCTAAGCAAACTGTCCAATTGTGGTAAAACTGTTAAAATACACAATGAGAGTTCCCAGAAATGATTAAGAACGTGTAATAAACCCCTCAAGTACACGTTAATAGATTTTTACTACATTTACTGTCGAATTCAATCATGGAGGTTTCGAGTGGAAAGCTGTGAAATGACGAAAATACTGGTAATGTTTACAAGTACGGGTACTTCTGGAGGTGTTTTCACGGGACTGTGCTTTCAAATATTAAGAGTTCATGTTTACAGAGCTCAGAATTGGTGTCTAAAGCCTTTGAATCACGAGAATAGTTTTTATGTTTACAATTTAGGAGGATTTGCTTTGTCGTTTCTTTGTGTTAATCAGTTAAAATGGTGGCGGTTCCAGTACACACTTCTAAGCAAACTGTCTAATTGTGGTAAAACTGTTAAAATACACAATGAGAGTTCCCAGAAATGATTAAGAACGTGTAATAAACATCTCAAGTACATGTAAATAGATTTTTACTACATTTACTGTCGAATTCAATCACGGAGGTTTCCAGTGGAAAGCTGTGAAATGACGAAAATACTGGTAATGTTTACAAGTACGGGTACTTCTGGAGGCGTTTTCACGGGACTGTGCTTTCAAATATTAAGAGTTCATGTTTACAGAGCTCAGAATTGGTGTCTAAAGCCTTTGAATCACGAAAATAGTTTTTATGTTTACAATTTAGGAGGATTGGCTGTGGCGTTTTTTTTGTGTGAATCAGTTAAAATGGTGGCGGTTCAAGTAAACAGTTCTAAGAAAAATCTCTAATTGTGGTAAAACTGTTAAAATACACAATGAGAGTTCCCAGAAATGATTAAGAACGTGTAATAAACCCCTCAAGTACACGTAAATAGATTTTTACTACCTTTACTGTCGAATTCAATCACGGAGGTTTCGAGTGGAATGCTGTGAAATGACGAAATTCTGGTAATGTTTACAAGTCCGCGTACTTCGGGTGGCGTTTTCACGGGACTGTGCTTTCAAATATTAAGAGTTCATGTTTACAGAGCTTAGATTTGGTGTCTAAAGCCTTGGAATGACGAGAATAGTTTTTATGTTTACAATTTAGGAGGATTTGCTTTGTCGTTTCTTTGTGTTAATCAGTTAAAATGGTGGCGGTTCCAGTAAACACTTCTAAGCAAACTGTCTAATTGTGGTAAAACTGTTAAAATACACAATGATAGTTCCCAGAAATGATTAAGAACGTGTAATAAACACCTCAAGTACACGTAAATAGATTCTTACTACCTTTATTGTCGAATTCAATCACGGAGGTTTCCCGTGGAAAGCTGTGAAATGACGAAAATACGGGTAATGTTTACAAGTACGGGTACTTCTGGAGGCGTTTTCACGGGACTGTGCTTTCAAATATTAAGAGTTCATGTTTACAGAGCTCAGAATTGGTGTCTAAAGCCTTTGAATCACGAGAATAGTGTTTATGTTTACAATTTAGGAGGATTGGCGTTGGCGTTTTTTTGTGTGAATCAGTTAAAATGGTGGCGGTTCCAGTAAACAGTTCTAAGCAATTCTCTAATTGTGGTAAAACTGTTAAAATACACAATGGGAGTTCACAGAAATGATTAAGAATGTGTAATAAACACTTCAAGTACACGTAAATAGATTCTTACTACCTTTACTGTCGAATTCAATCACGGAGGTTTCCCGTGGAAAGCTGTGAAATGACGAAAATACTGGTAATGTTTACAAGTCCGGGTACTTCTGGTGGCGTTTTCACGGGACTGTGCTTTCAATTATTACGAGTTCATGTTTACAGAGCTCAGAATTGGTGTCTAAAGCCTTGGAATGAGGAGAATATTGTTTATGCTTACAATTTAGGAGGATTGGCTTCGGCGCTTTTTTGTGCGTATCATTTAAAATGGTGACGGTTCCAGGAAATACTTCTAAGCAAACTGTCCAATTGTGGTAAAACTGTTAAAATACACAATGAGAGTTCCCAGAAATGATTAAGAACGTGTAATAAACCCCTCAAGTACACGTAAATAGATTTTTACTACATTTACTCTTGAATTCAATCACGGAGGTTTCCAGTCGAAAGCTGTGAAATGACGACAATACTGGTAATGTTTACAAGTACGGGTACTTCTGGTGGCATTTTCACGGGACTGTGCTTTCAATTATTACGAGTTCATGTTTACAGAGCTCAGAATTGGTGTCTAAAGCCTTGGAATGAGGAGAATATTGTTTATGTTTACAATTTAGGAGGATTGGCTTCGGCGCTTTTTTGTGCGTATCATTTAAAATGGTGACGGTTCCAGGAAATACTTCTAAGCAAACTGTCCAATTGTGGTAAAACTGTTAAAATACACAATGAGAGTTCCCAGAAATGATTAAGAACGTGTAATAAACCCCTCAAGTACACGTAAATAGATTCTTACTACATTTACTGTCGAATTCAATCACGGAGGTTTCGAGTGGAATGCTGTGAAATGACGAAATTCCGGTAATGTTTACAAGTCCGGGTACTTCGGGTATCGTTTTCACGGGACTGTGCTTTCAATTATTATGAGTTCATGTTTACAGAGCTCAGAATTGGTGTCTAAAGCCTTGGAATGACGAGAATAGTTTATATGTTTACAATTTAGGAGGATTGGCTTTGGCTTTTTTTTGTGTGAATCAGTTAAAATGGTGGCGGTTCCAGTAAATACTTCTAAGCAAACTGTCTAATTGTGGTAAAACTGTTAAAATACACAATGAGAGTTCCCAGAAATGATTAAGAACGTGTAATAAACATCTCAAGTACACGTAAATAGATTCTTACTACATTTACTCTCGAATTCAATCACGGAGGTTTCGAGTGGAAAGCTGTGAAATGATGAAAATACTGGTAATGTTTACAAGTACGGGTACTTCTGGTAGCGTTTTCACGGGACTGTGCTTTCAAATATTAAGAGTTCATGTTTACAGAGGTCAGAATTGGTGTCTAAAGCCTTTGAATCACGAGAATAGTTTTTGTGTCTACAATTTAGGAGGATTGGCTTTGGTGTTTTTTTTGTGTGAATCAGTTAAAATGGTGGCGGTTCCAGTAAATTCTTCTAAGCAAACTGTCTAATTGTGGTAAAACTGTTAAAATACACAATGAGAGTTCCCAGAAATGATTAAGAACGTTTAATAAACACCTCAAGTACACGTAAATAGATTCTTACTACATTTCCTGTCGAATTCAATCACGGAGGTTTCGAGTGGAATGCTGTGAAATGACGAAATTCTGGTAATGTTTACAAGTCCGGGTACTTCGGGTGGCGTTTTCACGGGACTGTGCTTTCAAATATTAAGAGTTCATGTTTACAGAGCTTAGATTTGGTGTCTAAAGCCTTGGAATGACGAGAATAGTTTTTATGTTTACAATTTAGGAGGATTTGCTTTGTCGTTTCTTTGTGTTAATCAGTTAAAATGGTGGCGGTTCCAGTAAACACTTCTAAGCAAACTGTCTAATTGTGGTAAAACTGTTAAAATACACAATGATAGTTCCCAGAAATGATTAAGAACGTGTAATAAACACCTCAAGTACACGTAAATAGATTCTTACTACCTTTATTGTCGAATTCAATCACGGAGGTTTCCCGTGGAAAGCTGTGAAATGACGAAAATACGGGTAATGTTTACAAGTACGGGTACTTCTGGAGGCGTTTTCACGGGACTGTGCTTTCAAATATTAAGAGTTCATGTTTACAGAGCTCAGAATTGGTGTCTAAAGCCTTTGAATCACGAGAATAGTGTTTATGTTTACAATTTAGGAGGATTGGCGTTGGCGTTTTTTTGTGTGAATCAGTTAAAATGGTGGCGGTTCCAGTAAACAGTTCTAAGCAATTCTCTAATTGTGGTAAAACTGTTAAAATACACAATGGGAGTTCACAGAAATGATTAAGAATGTGTAATAAACACCTCAAGTACACGTAAATAGATTCTTACTACCTTTACTGTCGAATTCAATCACGGAGGTTTCCCGTGGAAAGCTGTGAAATGACGAAAATACTGGTAATGTTTACAAGTCCGGGTACTTCTGGTGGCGTTTTCACGGGACTGTGCTTTCAATTATTACGAGTTCATGTTTACAGAGCTCAGAATTGGTGTCTAAAGCCTTGGAATGAGGAGAATATTGTTTATGCTTACAATTTAGGAGGATTGGCTTCGGCGCTTTTTTGTGCGTATCATTTAAAATGGTGACGGTTCCAGGAAATACTTCTAAGCAAACTGTCCAATTGTGGTAAAACTGTTAAAATACACAATGAGAGTTCCCAGAAATGATTAAGAACGTGTAATAAACCCCTCAAGTACACGTAAATAGATTTTTACTACATTTACTCTTGAATTCAATCACGGAGGTTTCCAGTCGAAAGCTGTGAAATGACGACAATACTGGTAATGTTTACAAGTACGGGTACTTCTGGTGGCATTTTCACGGGACTGTGCTTTCAATTATTACGAGTTCATGTTTACAGAGCTCAGAATTGGTGTCTAAAGCCTTGGAATGAGGAGAATATTGTTTATGTTTACAATTTAGGAGGATTGGCTTCGGCGCTTTTTTGTGCGTATCATTTAAAATGGTGACGGTTCCAGGAAATACTTCTAAGCAAACTGTCCAATTGTGGTAAAACTGTTAAAATACACAATGAGAGTTCCCAGAAATGATTAAGAACGTGTAATAAACCCCTCAAGTACACGTAAATAGATTCTTACTACATTTACTGTCGAATTCAATCACGGAGGTTTCGAGTGGAATGCTGTGAAATGACGAAATTCCGGTAATGTTTACAAGTCCGGGTACTTCGGGTATCGTTTTCACGGGACTGTGCTTTCAATTATTATGAGTTCATGTTTACAGAGCTCAGAATTGGTGTCTAAAGCCTTGGAATGACGAAAATAGTTTATATGTTTACAATTTAGGAGGATTGGCTTTGGCTTTTTTTTGTGTGAATCAGTTAAAATGGTGGCGGTTCCAGTAAATACTTCTAAGCAAACTGTCTAATTGTGGTAAAACTGTTAAAATACACAATGAGAGTTCCCAGAAATGATTAAGAACGTGTAATAAACATCTCAAGTACACGTAAATAGATTCTTACTACATTTACTCTCGAATTCAATCACGGAGGTTTCGAGTGGAAAGCTGTGAAATGATGAAAATACTGGTAATGTTTACAAGTACGGGTACTTCTGGTAGCGTTTTCACGGGACTGTGCTTTCAAATATTAAGAGTTCATGTTTACAGAGGTCAGAATTGGTGTCTAAAGCCTTTGAATCACGAGAATAGTTTTTGTGTCTACAATTTAGGAGGATTGGCTTTGGTGTTTTTTTTGTGTGAATCAGTTAAAATGGTGGCGGTTCCAGTAAATTCTTCTAAGCAAACTGTCTAATTGTGGTAAAACTGTTAAAATACACAATGAGAGTTCCCAGAAATGATTAAGAACGTTTAATAAACACCTCAAGTACACGTAAATAGATTCTTACTACATTTCCTGTCGAATTCAATCACGGAGGTTTCGAGTGGAAAGCTGTGAAATGACGAAAATACGGGTAATGTTTACAAATACGGGTACTTCTGGAGGCGTTTTCACGGGACTGTGCTTTCAAATATTAAGAGTTCATGTTTACAGAGCTCAGAATTGGTGTCTAAAGCCTTTGAATCACGAGAATGGTTTTTATGTTTACTATTTAGGAGGATTTGCTTTGTCGTTTCTTTGTGTTAATCAGTTAAAATGGTGGCGGTTCCAGTAAACACTTCTAAGCAAACTGTCTAATTGTGGTAAAACTGTTAAAATACACAATGAGAGTTCACAGAAATGATTAAGAACGTGTAATAAACACCTCAAGTACACGTAAATAGATTCTTACTACCTTTACTGTCGAATTCAATCACGGAGGTTTCCCGTGGAAAGCTGTGAAATGACGAAAATACTGGTAATGTTTACAAGTCCGGGTACTTCTGGTGGCGTTTTCACGGGACTGTGCTTTCAATTATTACGAGTTCATGTTTACAGAGGTCAGAATTGGTGTCTAAAGCCTTGGAATGACGAGAATAGTTTATATGTTTACAATTTAGGAGGATTGGCTTTGGCTTTTTTTTGTGTGAATCAGTTAAAATGGTGGCGGTTCCAGTAAATACTTCTAAGCAAACTGTCTAATTGTGGTAAAACTGTTAAAATACACAATGAGAGTTCCCAGAAATGATTAAGAACGTGTAATAAACATCTCAAGTACACGTAAATAGATTCTTACTACATTTACTCTCGAATTCAATCACGGAGGTTTCGAGTGGAAAGCTGTGAAATGATGAAAATACTGGTAATGTTTACAAGTACGGGTACTTCTGGTAGCGTTTTCACGGGACTGTGCTTTCAAATATTAAGAGTTCATGTTTACAGAGGTCAGAATTGGTGTCTAAAGCCTTTGAATCACGAGAATAGTTTTTGTGTCTACAATTTAGGAGGATTGGCTTTGGCGTTTTTTTTGTGTGAATCAGTTAAAATGGTGGCGGTTCCAGTAAATTCTTCTAAGCAAACTGTCTAATTGTGGTAAAACTGTTAAAATACACAATGAGAGTTCCCAGAAATGATTAAGAACGTTTAATGAACATCTCACGTACACGTAAATAGATTCTTATTACATTTTCTGTCGAATTCAATCACGGAGGTTTCGAATGGAAAGCTGGGAAATGACGAAAATACTGGTAATGTTTACAAGTACGGGTACTTCTGGAGGCGTTTTCACGGGACTGTGCTTTCAAATATTAAGAGTTCATGTTTACAGAGCTCAGAATTGGTGTCCAAAGCCTTGGAATGACGAGAATAGTTTTTATGTTTACTATTTAGGAGGATTTGCTTTGTCGTTTCTTTGTGTTAATCAGTTAAAATGGTGGCGGTTCCAGTAAACACTTCTAAGCAAACTGTCTAATTGTGGTAAAACTGTTAAAATACACAATGAGAGTTCACAGAAATGATTAAGAACGTGTAATAAACACCTCAAGTACACGTAAATAGATTCTTACTACCTTTACTGTCGAATTCAATCACGGAGGTTTCCCGTGGAAAGCTGTGAAATGACGAAAATACTGGTAATGTTTACAAGTCCGGGTACTTCTGGTGGCGTTTTCACGGGACTGTGCTTTCAATTATTACGAGTTCATGTTTACAGAGGTCAGAATTGGTGTCTAAAGCCTTGGAATGACGAGAATAGTTTATATGTTTACAATTTAGGAGGATTGGCTTTGGCTTTTTTTTGTGTGAATCAGTTAAAATGGTGGCGGTTCCAGTAAATACTTCTAAGCAAACTGTCTAATTGTGGTAAAACTGTTAAAATACACAATGAGAGTTCCCAGAAATGATTAAGAACGTGTAATAAACATCTCAAGTACACGTAAATAGATTCTTACTACATTTACTCTCGAATTCAATCACGGAGGTTTCGAGTGGAAAGCTGTGAAATGATGAAAATACTGGTAATGTTTACAAGTACGGGTACTTCTGGTAGCGTTTTCACGGGACTGTGCTTTCAAATATTAAGAGTTCATGTTTACAGAGGTCAGAATTGGTGTCTAAAGCCTTTGAATCACGAGAATAGTTTTTGTGTCTACAATTTAGGAGGATTGGCTTTGGCGTTTTTTTTGTGTGAATCAGTTAAAATGGTGGCGGTTCCAGTAAATTCTTCTAAGCAAACTGTCTAATTGTGGTAAAACTGTTAAAATACACAATGAGAGTTCCCAGAAATGATTAAGAACGTTTAATGAACATCTCACGTACACGTAAATAGATTCTTATTACATTTACTGTCGAATTCAATCACGGAGGTTTCAAATGGAAAGCTGGGAAATGACGAAAATACTGGTAATGTTTACAAGTACGGGTACTTCTGGAGGCGTTTTCACGGGACTGTGCTTTCAAATATTAAGAGTTCATGTTTACAGAGCTCAGAATTGGTGTCCAAAGCCTTGGAATGACGAGAATAGTTTTTATATTTACAATTTTGGAGGATTGGCTTTGGCTTTTTTTTGTGTGAATCAGTTAAAATGGTGGCGGTTCCAGTAAATACTTCTAAGCAAACTGTCTAATTGTGGTAAAACTGTTAAAATACACAATGAGAGTTCCCAGAAATGATTAAGAACGTGTAATAAACATCTCAAGTACACGTAAATAGATTCTTACTACATTTACTGTCGAATTCAATCACGGAGGTTTCGAGTGGAAAGCTGTGAAATGACGAAAATACTGGTAATGTTTACAAGTACGGGTACTTCTGGAGGTGTTTTCACGGGACTGTGCTTTCAAATATTAAGAGTTCATGTATACAGAGCTCAGAATTGGTGTCTAAAGCCTTTGAATCACGAGAATAGTTTTTATGTTTACAATTTAGGAGGATTGGCTTTGGCTTTTTTTTGTGTGAATCAGCTAAAATGGTGGCGGTTCCAGTAAACAGTTCTAAGCAAACTGTCCAATTGTGGTAAAACTGTTAAAATACACAATGAGAGTTCCCAGAAATGATTAAGAACGTGTAATAAACCCCTCAAGTACACGTAAATAGATTCTTACTACATTTACTGTCGAATTCAATCACGGAGGTTTCCAGTGGAATGCTGTGAAATGACGAAATTCTGGTAATGTTTACAAGTCCGGGTACTTCGGGTGGCGTTTTCACAGGACTGTGCTTTCAATTATTACGAGTTCATGTTTACAGAGCTCAGAATTGGTGTCTAAAGCCTTGGAATGACGAGAATAGTTTTTATGTTTACTGTTTAGGAGGATTTGCTTTGTCGTTTCTTTGTGTTAATCAGTTAAAATGGTGGCGGTTCCAGTAAACACTTCCAAGCAAACTGTCTAATTGTGGTAAAACTGTTAAAATACACAATGAGAGTTCACAGAAATGATTAAGAACGTGTAATAAACACCTCAAGTACACGTAAATAGATTCTTACTACCTTTACTGTCGAATTCAATCACGGAGGTTTCCCGTGGAAAGCTGTGAAATGACGAAAATACTGGTAATGTTTACAAGTCCGGGTACTTCTGGTGGCGTTTTCACGGGACTGTGCTTTCAATTATTACGAGTTCATGTTTACAGAGGTCAGAATTGGTGTCTAAAGCCTTGGAATGACGAGAATAGTTTTTGTGTCTACAATTTAGGAGGATTGGCTTTGGCGTTTTTTTTGTGTGAATCAGTTAAAATGGTGGCGGTTCCAGTAAATTCTTCTAAGCAAACTGTCTAATTGTGGTAAAACTGTTAAAATACACAATGAGAGTTCCCAGAAATGATTAAGAACGTGTAATAAACCTCTCAAGTACACGTAAATAAATTCTTACTACATTTACTGTCGAATTCAATCACGGAGGTTTCGAGTGGAAAGCTGTGAAATGACGAAAATACTGGTAATGTTTACAAGTACGGGTACTTCTGGAGGTGTTTTCACGGGACTGTGCTTTCAAATATTAAGAGTTCATGTTTACAGAGCTCAGAATTGGTGTCTAAAGCCTTTGAATCACGAGAATAGTTTTTATGTTTACAATTTAGGAGGATTGGCTTTGGCTTTTTTTTGTGTGAATCAGCTAAAATGGTGGCGGTTCCAGTAAACAGTTCTAAGCAAACTGTCCAATTGTGGTAAAACTGTTAAAATACACAATGAGAGTTCCCAGAAATGATTAAGAACGTGTAATAAACCCCTCAAGTACACGTAAATAGATTCTTACTACATTTACTGTCGAATTCAATCACGGAGGTTTCGAGTGGAATGCTGTGAAATGACGAAATTCTGGTAATGTTTACAAGTCCGGGTACTTCGGGTGGCGTTTTCACAGGACTGTGCTTTCAATTATTACGAGTTCATGTTTACAGAGCTCAGAATTGGTGTCTAAAGCCTTGGAATGACGAGAATAGTTTTTATATTTACAATTTAGAGGATTGACTTTGGCTTTTTTTTTGTGTGAATCAGTTAAAATTGTGGCGGTTCCAGTAAATACTTCTAAGCAAACTGTCTAATTGTGGTAAAACTGTTAAAATACACAATGAGAGTTCCCAGAAATGATTAAGAACGTGTAATAAACATCTCAAGTACACGTAAATAGATTCTTACTACATTTACTGTCGAATTCAATCATGGAGGTTTCGAGTGGAAAGCTGTGAAATGACGAAAATACTGGTAATGTTTACAAGTACGGGTACTTCTGGAGGTGTTTTCACGGGACTGTGCTTTCAAATATTAAGAGTTCATGTTTACAGAGCTCAGAATTGGTGTCTAAAGCCTTTGAATCACGAGAATAGTTTTTATGTTTACAATTTAGGAGGATTTGCTTTGTCGTTTCTTTGTGTTAATCAGTTAAAATGGTGGCGGTTCCAGTAAACACTTCTAAGCAAACTGTCTAATTGTGGTAAAACTGTTAAAATACACAATGAGAGTTCCCAGAAATGATTAAGAACGTGTAATAAACATCTCAAGTACACGTAAATAGATTTTTACTACATTTACTGTCGAATTCAATCACGGAGGTTTCCAGTGGAAAGCTGTGAAATGACGAAAATACTGGTAATGTTTACAAGTACGGGTACTTCTGGAGGCGTTTTCACGGGACTGTGCTTTCAAATATTAAGAGTTCATGTTTACAGAGCTCAGAATTGGTGTCTAAAGCCTTTGAATCACGAAAATAGTTTTTATGTTTACAATTTAGGAGGATTGGCTTTGGCGTTTTTTTTGTGTGAATCAGTTAAAATGGTGGCGGTTCCAGTAAACAGTTCTAAGAAAAATCTCTAATTGTGGTAAAACTGTTAAAATACACAATGAGAGTTCCCAGAAATGATTAAGAACGTGTAATAAACCCCTCAAGTACACGTAAATAGATTTTTACTACCTTTACTGTCGAATTCAATCACGGAGGTTTCGAGTGGAATGCTGTGAAATGACGAAATTCTGGTAATGTTTACAAGTCCGGGTACTTTGGGTGGCGTTTTCACGGGACTGTGCTTTCAAATATTAAGAGTTCATGTTTACAGGGCTCAGATTTGGTGTCTAAAGCCTTGGAATGACGAGAATAGTTTTTATGTTTACAATTTAGGAGGATTGGCTTTGTCGTTTCTTTGTGTTAATCAGTTAAAATGGTGGCGGTTCCAGTAAACACTTCTAAGCAAACTGTCTAATTGTGGTAAAACTGTTAAAATACACAATGATAGTTCCCAGAAATGATTAAGAACGTGTAATAAACACCTCAAGTACACGTAAATAGATTTTTACTACCTTTACTGTCGAATTCAATCACGGAGGTTTAGAGTGGAATGCTGTGAAATGACGAAATTCTGGTAATGTTTACAAGTCCGGGTACTTTGGGTGGCGTTTTCACGGGACTGTGCTTTCAAATATTAAGAGTTCATGTTTACAGGGCTCAGATTTGGTGTCTAAAGCCTTGGAATGACGAGAATAGTTTTTATGTTTACAATTTAGGAGGATTTGCTTTGTCGTTTCTTTGTGTTAATCAGTTAAAATGGTGGCGGTTCCAGTAAACACTTCTAAGCAAACTGTCTAATTGTGGAAAAACTGTTAAAATACACAATGATAGTTCCCAGAAATGATTAAGAACGTGTAATAAACACCTCAAGTACACGTAAATAGATTCTTACTACCTTTACTGTCGAATTCAATCACGGAGGTTTCGAGTGGAAAGCTGTGAAATGACGAAAATACGGGTAATGTTTACAAGTACGGGTACTTCTGGAGGCGTTTTCACGGGACTGTGCTTTCAAATATTAAGAGTTCATGTTTACAGAGCTCAGAATTGGTGTCTAAAGCCTTTGAATCACGAGAATAGTGTTTATGTTTACAATTTAGGAGGATTGGCGTTGGCGTTTTGTTGTGTGAATCAGTTAAAATGGTGGCGGTTCCAGTAAACAGTTCTAAGCAAACTCTCTAATTGTGGTAAAACTGTTAAAATACACAATGAGAGTTCACAGAAATGATTAAGAACGTGTAATAAACACCTCAAGTACACGTAAATAGATTCTTACTACCTTTACTGTCGAATTCAATCACGGAGGTTTCCCGTGGAAAGCTGTGAAATGACGAAAATACTGGTAATGTTTACAAGTCCGGGTACTTCTGGTGGCGTTTTCACGGGACTGTGCTTTCAATTATTACGAGTTCATGTTTACAGAGCTCAGAATTGGTGTCTAAAGCCTTGGAATGAGGAGAATATTGTTTATGCTTACAATTTAGGAGGATTGGCTTCGGCGCTTTTTTGTGCGTATCATTTAAAATGGTGACGGTTCCAGGAAATACTTCTAAGCAAACTGTCCAATTGTGGTAAAACTGTTAAAATACACAATGAGAGTTCCCAGAAATGATTAAGAACGTGTAATAAACCCCTCAAGTACACGTAAATAGATTTTTACTACATTTACTGTCGAATTCAATCATGGAGGTTTCGAGTGGAAAGCTGTGAAATGACGAAAATACTGGTAATGTTTACAAGTACGGGTACTTCTGGAGGTGTTTTCACGGGACTGTGCTTTCAAATATTAAGAGTTCATGTTTACAGAGCTCAGAATTGGTGTCTAAAGCCTTGGAATGAGGAGAATATTGTTTATGCTTACAATTTAGGAGGATTGGCTTCGGCGCTTTTTTGTGCGTATCATTTAAAATGGTGACGGTTCCAGGAAATACTTCTAAGCAAACTGTCCAATTGTGGTAAAACTGTTAAAATACACAATGAGAGTTCCCAGAAATGATTAAGAACGTGTAATAAACCCCTCAAGTACACGTAAATAGATTTTTACTACATTTACTCTTGAATTCAATCACGGAGGTTTCCAGTCGAAAGCTGTGAAATGACGAAAATACTGGTAATGTTTACAAGTCCGGGTACTTCTGGTGGCGTTTTCACGGGACTGTGCTTTCAATTATTACGAGTTCATGTTTACAGAGCTCAGAATTGGTGTCTAAAGCCTTGGAATGAGGAGAATATTTTTTATGCTTACAATTTAGGAGGATTGGCTTCGGCGCTTTTTTGTGCATATCATTTAAAATGGTGACGGTTCCAGGAAATACTTCTAAGCAAACTGTCCTATTGTGGTAAAACTGTTAAAATACAAAATGAGAGTTCCCAGAAATGATTAAGAACGTGTAATAAACCCCTCAAGTACACGTAAATAGATTTTTACTACATTTACTGTCGAATTCAATCACGGAGGTTTCGAGTGGAAAGCTGTGAAATGACGAAAATACTGGTAATGTTTACAAGTACGGGTACTTCTGGAGGTGTTTTCACGGGACTGTGCTTTCAAATATTAAGAGTTCATGTTTACAGAGCTCAGAATTGGTGTCTAAAGCCTTTAAATCACGAGAATAGTTTTTATGTTTACTATTTAGGAGGATTTGCTTTGTCGTTTCTTTGTGTTAATCAGTTAAAATGGTGGCGGTTCCAGTAAACACTTCTAAGCAAACTGTCTAATTTTGGTAAAACTGTTAAAATACACAATGAGAGTTCCCAGAAATGATTAAGAACGTGTAATAAACATCTCAAGTACACGTAAATAGATTTTTACTACATTTACTGTCGAATTCAATCACGGAGGTTTCCAGTGGAAAGCTGTGAAATGACGAAAATACTGGTAATGTTTACAAGTACGGGTACTTCTGGAGGCGTTTTCACGGGACTGTGCTTTCAAATATTAAGAGTTCATGTTTACAGAGCTCAGAATTGGTGTCTAAAGCCTTTGAATCACGAGAATATTTTTTATGTTTACAATTTAGGAGGATTGGCGTTGGCGTTTTTTTGTGTGAATCAGTTAAAATGGTGGCGGTTCCAGTAAACAGTTCTAAGCAAACTCTCTAATTGTGGTAAAACTGTTAAAATACACAATGAGAGTTCACAGAAATGATTAAGAACGTGTAATAAACACCTCAAGTACACGTAAATAGATTCTTACTACCTTTACTGTCGAATTCAATCACGGAGGTTTCCCGTGGAAAGCTGTGAAATGACGAAAATACTGGTAATGTTTACAAGTCCGGGTACTTCTGGTGGCGTTTTCACGGGACTGTGCTTTCAATTATTACGAGTTCATGTTTACAGAGCTCAGAATTGGTGTCTAAAGCCTTGGAATGAGGAGAATATTGTTTATGTTTACAATTTAGGAGGATTGGCTTCGGCGCTTTTTTGTGCGTATCATTTAAAATGGTGACGGTTCCAGGAAATACTTCTAAGCAAACTGTCCAATTGTGGTAAAACTGTTAAAATACACAATGATAGTTCACAGAAATGATTAAGAACGTGTAATAAACACCTCAAGTACACGTAAATAGATTCTTACTACCTTTACTGTCGAATTCAATCACGGAGGTTTCCCGTGGAAAGCTGTGAAATGACGAAAATACTGGTAATGTTTACAAGTCCGGGTACTTCTGGTGGCGTTTTCACGGGACTGGGCTTTCAATTATTAAGAGTTCATGTTTACAGAGCTCAGATTTGGTGTCTAAAGCCTTGGAATGACGAGAATAGTTTTTATGTTTACAATTTAGGAGGATTTGCTTTGTCGTTTCTTTGTGTTAATCAGTTAAAATGGTGGCGGTTCCAGTAAACACTTCTAAGCAAACTGTCTAATTGTGGTAAAACTCTTAAAATACACAATGAGAGTTCCCAGAAATGATTAAGAACGTGTAATAAACCCCTCAAGTACACGTAAATAGATTTTTACTACCTTTACTGTCGAATTCAATCACGGAGGTTTCGAGTGGAATGCTGTGAAATGACGAAATTCTGGTAATGTTTACAAGTCCGGGTACTTCGGGTGGCGTTTTCACGGGACTGTGCTTTCAATTATTACGAGTTCATGTTTACAGAGCTCAGAATTGGTGTCTAAAGCCTTGGAATGACGAGAATAGTTTTTATGTTTACAATTTTGGAGGATTGGCTTTGGCTTTTTTTTGTGTGAATCAGTTAAAATGGTGGCGGTTCCAGTAAATACTTCTAAGCAAACTGTCTAATTGTGGTAAAACTGTTAAAATACACAATGAGAGTTCCCAGAAATGATTAAGAACGTTTAATAAACACCTCAAGTACACGTAAATAGATTCTTACTACATTTACTGTCGAATTCAATCACGGAGGTTTCGAGTGGAAAGCTGTGAAATGACGAAAATACGGGTAATGTTTACAAGTACGGGTACTTCTGGAGTCGTTTTCACGGGACTGTGCTTTCAAATATTAAGAGTTCATGTTTACAGAGCTCAGAATTGTGTCTAAAGCCTTTGAATCACGAGAATAGTTTTTATGTTTACAATTTAGGAGGATTGGCGTTGGCGTTTTTTTGTGTGAATCAGTTAAAATGGTGGCGGTTCCAGTAAACAGTTCTAAGCAAACTCTCTAATTGTGGTAAAACTGTTAAAATACACAATGAGAGTTCACAGAAATGATTAAGAACGTGTAATAAACACCTCAAGTACACGTAAATAGATTCTTACTACCTTTACTGTCGAATTCAATCACGGAGGTTTCCCGTGGAAAGCTGTGAAATGACGAAAATACTGGTAATGTTTACAAGTCCGGGTACTTCTGGTGGCGTTTTCACGGGACTGTGCTTTCAATTATTACGAGTTTATGTTTACAGAGCTCAGAATTGGTGTCTAAAGCCTTGGAATGAGGAGAATATTGTTTATGCTTACAATTTAGGAGGATTGTCTTCGGCGCTTTTTTGTGCGTATCATTTAAAATGGTGACGGTTCCAGGAAATACTTCTAAGCAAACTGTCCAATTGTGGTAAAACTGTTAAAATACAAAATGAGAGTTCCCAGAAATGATTAAGAACGTGTAATAAACCCCTCAAGTACACGTAAATAGATTTTTACTACATTTACTGTCGAATTCAATCACGGAGGTTTCGAGTGGAAAGCTGTGAAATGACGAAAATACTGGTAATGTTTACAAGTACGGGTACTTCTGGAGGTGTTTTCACGGGACTGTGCTTTCAAATATTAAGAGTTCATGTTTACAGAGCTCAGAATTGGTGTCTAAAGCCTTTGAATCACGAGAATAGTTTTTATGTTTACTATTTAGGAGGATTTGCTTTGTCGTTTCTTTGTGTTAATCAGTTAAAATGGTGGCGGTTCCAGTAAACACTTCTAAGCAAACTGTCTAATTGTGGTAAAACTGTTAAAATACACAATGAGAGTTCCCAGAAATGATTAAGAACGTGTAATAAACATCTCAAGTACACGTAAATAGATTTTTACTACATTTACTGTCGAATTCAATCACGGAGGTTTCCAGTGGAAAGCTGTGAAATGACGAAAATACTGGTAATGTTTACAAGTACGGGTACTTCTGGAGGCGTTTTCACGGGACTGTGCTTTCAAATATTAAGAGTTCATGTTTACAGAGCTCAGAATTGGTGTCTAAAGCCTTTGAATCACGAAAATAGTTTTTATGTTTACAATTTAGGAGGATTGGCTTTGGCGTTTTTTTTGTGTGAATCAGTTAAAATGGTGGCGGTTCCAGTAAACAGTTCTAAGAAAAATCTCTAATTGTGGTAAAACTGTTAAAATACACAATGAGAGTTCCCAGAAATGATTAAGAACGTGTAATAAACCCCTCAAGTACACGTAAATAGATTTTTACTACCTTTACTGTCGAATTCAATCACGGAGGTTTCGAGTGGAATGCTGTGAAATGACGAAATTCTGGTAATGTTTACAAGTCCGGGTACTTCGGGTGGCGTTTTCACGGGACTTTGCTTTCAAATATTAAGAGTTCATGTTTACAGAGCTCAGATTTGGTGTCTAAAGCCTTTGAATCACGAGAATAGTTTTTATGTTTACAATTTAGGAGGATTGGCGTTGGCGTTTTTTTGTGTGAATCAGTTAAAATGGTGGCGGTTCCAGTAAACAGTTCTAAGCAAACTCTCTAATTGTGGTAAAACTGTTAAAATACACAATGAGAGTTCACAGAAATGATTAAGAACGTGTAATAAACACCTCAAGTACACGTAAATAGATTCTTACTACCTTTACTGTCGAATTCAATCACGGAGCTTTCCCGTGGAAAGCTGTGAAATGACGAAAATACTGGTAATGTTTACAAGTCCGGGTACTTCTGGTGGCGTTTTCACGGGACTGTGCTTTCAATTATTACGAGTTCATGTTTACAGAGCTCAGAATTGGTGTCTAAAGCCTTGGAATGAGGAGAATATTGTTTATGCTTACAATTTAGGAGGATTGTCTTCGGCGCTTTTTTGTGCGTATCATTTAAAATGGTGACGGTTCCAGGAAATACTTCTAAGCAAACTGTCCAATTGTGGTAAAACTGTTAAAATACAAAATGAGAGTTCCCAGAAATGATTAAGAACGTGTAATAAACCCCTCAAGTACACGTAAATAGATTTTTACTACATTTGCTGTCGAATTCAATCACGGAGGTTTCGAGTGGAAAGCTGTGAAATGACGAAAATACTGGTAATGTTTACAAGTACGGGTACTTCTGGAGGTGTTTTCACGGGACTGTGCTTTCAAATATTAAGAGTTCATGTTTACAGAGCTCAGAATTGGTGTCTAAAGCCTTTGAATCACGAGAATAGTTTTTATGTTTACTATTTAGGAGGATTTGCTTTGTCGTTTCTTTGTGTTAATCAGTTAAAATGGTGGCGGTTCCAGTAAACACTTCTAAGCAAACTGTCTAATTGTGGTAAAACTGTTAAAATACACAATGAGAGTTCCCAGAAATGATTAAGAACGTGTAATAAACATCTCAAGTACACGTAAATAGATTTTTACTACATTTACTGTCGAATTCAATCACGGAGGTTTCCAGTGGAAAGCTGTGAAATGACGAAAATACTGGTAATGTTTACAAGTACGGGTACTTCTGGAGGCGTTTTCACGGGACTGTGCTTTCAAATATTAAGAGTTCATGTTTACAGAGCTCAGAATTGGTGTCTAAAGCCTTTGAATCACGAGAATAGTTTTTATGTTTACAATTTAGGAGGATTGGCGTTGGCGTTTTTTTGTGTGAATCAGTTAAAATGGTGGCGGTTCCAGTAAACAGTTCTAAGCAAACTCTCTAATTGTGGTAAAACTGTTAAAATACAAAATGAGAGTTCACAGAAATGATTAAGAACGTGTAATAAACACCTCAAGTACACGTAAATAGATTTTACTACCTTTACTGTCGAATTCAATCACGGAGGTTTCCCGTGGAAAGCTGTGAAATGACGAAAATACTGGTAATGTTTACAAGTACGGGTACTTCTGGAGGCGTTTTCACGGGACTGTGCTTTCAAATATTAAGAGTTCATGTTTACAGAGCTCAGAATTGGTGTCTAAAGCCTTTGAATCACGAGAATAGTTTTTATGTTTACAATTTAGGAGGATTTGCCTTGTCGTTTCTTTGTGTTAATCAGTTAAAATGGTGGCGGTTCCAGTAAACACTTCTAAGCAAACTGTCTAATTGTGGTAAAACTGTTAAAATACACAATGAGAGTTCCCAGAAATGATTAAGAACGTGTAATAAACATCTCAAGTACACGTAAATAGATTTTTACTACATTTACTGTCGAATTCAATCACGGAGGTTTCCAGTGGAAAGCTGTGAAATGACGAAAATACTGGTAATGTTTACAAGTACGGGTACTTCTGGAGTCGTTTTCACGGGACTGTGCTTTCAAATATTAAGAGTTCATGTTTACAGAGCTCAGAATTGGTGTCTAAAGCCTTTGAATCACGAGAATAGTTTTTATGTTTACAATTTAGGAGGATTGGCGTTGGCGTTTTTTTGTGTGAATCAGTTAAAATGGTGGCGGTTCCAGTAAACAGTTCTAAGCAAACTCTCTAATTGTGGTAAAACTGTTAAAATACACAATGAGAGTTCACAGAAATGATTAAGAACGTGTAATAAACACCTCAAGTACACGTAAATAGATTCTTACTACCTTTACTGTCGAATTCAATCACGGAGGTTTCCCGTGGAAAGCTGTGAAATGACGAAAATACTGGTAATGTTTACAAGTCCGGGTACTTCTGGTGGCGTTTTCACGGGACTGTGCTTTCAATTATTACGAGTTCATGTTTACAGAGCTCAGAATTGGTGTCTAAAGCCTTGGAATGAGGAGAATATTGTTTATGCTTACAATTTAGGAGGATTGTCTTCGGCGCTTTTTTGTGCGTATCATTTAAAATGGTGACGGTTCCAGGAAATACTTCTAAGCAAACTGTCCAATTGTGGTAAAACTGTTAAAATACAAAATGAGAGTTCCCAGAAATGATTAAGAACGTGTAATAAACCCCTCAAGTACACGTAAATAGATTTTTACTACATTTACTGTCGAATTCAATCACGGAGGTTTCGAGTGGAAAGCTGTGAAATGACGAAAATACTGGTAATGTTTACAAGTACGGGTACTTCTGGAGGTGTTTTCACGGGACTGTGCTTTCAAATATTAAGAGTTCATGTTTACAGAGCTCAGAATTGGTGTCTAAAGCCTTTGAATCACGAGAATAGTTTTTATGTTTACTATTTAGGAGGATTTGCTTTGTCGTTTCTTTGTGTTAATCAGTTAAAATGGTGGCGGTTCCAGTAAACACTTCTAAGCAAACTGTCTAATTGTGGTAAAACTGTTAAAATACACAATGAGAGTTCCCAGAAATGATTAAGAACGTGTAATAAACATCTCAAGTACACGTAAATAGATTTTTACTACATTTACTGTCGAATTCAATCACGGAGGTTTCCAGTGGAAAGCTGTGAAATGACGAAAATACTGGTAATGTTTACAAGTACGGGTACTTCTGGAGGCGTTTTCACGGGACTGTGCTTTCAAATATTAAGAGTTCATGTTTACAGAGCTCAGAATTGGTGTCTAAAGCCTTTGAATCACGAGAATAGTTTTTATGTTTACAATTTAGGAGGATTGGCGTTGGCGTTTTTTTGTGTGAATCAGTTAAAATGGTGGCGGTTCCAGTAAACAGTTCTAAGCAAACTCTCTAATTGTGGTAAAACTGTTAAAATACACAATGAGAGTTCACAGAAATGATTAAGAACGTGTAATAAACACCTCAAGTACACGTAAATAGATTTTACTACCTTTACTGTCGAATTCAATCACGGAGGTTTCCCGTGGAAAGCTGTGAAATGACGAAAATACTGGTAATGTTTACAAGTACGGGTACTTCTGGAGGCGTTTTCACGGGACTGTGCTTTCAAATATTAAGAGTTCATGTTTACAGAGCTCAGAATTGGTGTCTAAAGCCTTTGAATCACGAGAATAGTTTTTATGTTTACAATTTAGGAGGATTTGCCTTGTCGTTTCTTTGTGTTAATCAGTTAAAATGGTGGCGGTTCCAGTAAACACTTCTAAGCAAACTGTCTAATTGTGGTAAAACTGTTAAAATACACAATGAGAGTTCCCAGAAATGATTAAGAACGTGTAATAAACATCTCAAGTACACGTAAATAGATTTTTACTACATTTACTGTCGAATTCAATCACGGAGGTTTCGAGTGGAAAGCTGTGAAATGACGAAAATACTGGTAATGTTTACAAGTACGGGTACTTCTGGAGGCGTTTTCACGGGACTGTGCTTTCAAATATTAAGAGTTCATGTTTACAGAGCTCAGAATTGGTGTCTAAAGCCTTTGAATCACGAAAATAGTTTTTATGTTTACAATTTAGGAGGATTGGCTTTGGCGTTTTTTTTGTGTGAATCAGTTAAAATGGTGGCGGTTCCAGTAAACAGTTCTAAGAAAAATCTCTAATTGTGGTAAAACTGTTAAAATACACAATGAGAGTTCCCAGAAATGATTAAGAACGTGTAATAAACCCCTCAAGTACACGTAAATAGATTTTTACTACCTTTACTGTCGAATTCAATCACGGAGGTTTCGAGTGGAATGCTGTGAAATGACGAAATTCTGGTAATGTTTACAAGTCCGGGTACTTCGGGTGGCGTTTTCACGGGACTGTGCTTTCAAATATTAAGAGTTCATGTTTACAGAGCTCAGATTTGGTGTCTAAAGCCTTTGAATCACGAGAATAGTTTTTATGTTTACAATTTAGGAGGATTGGCGTTGGCGTTTTTTTGTGTGAATCAGTTAAAATGGTGGCGGTTCCAGTAAACAGTTCTAAGCAAACTCTCTAATTGTGGTAAAACTGTTAAAATACACAATGAGAGTTCACAGAAATGATTAAGAACGTGTAATAAACACCTCAAGTACACGTAAATAGATTCTTACTACCTTTACTGTCGAATTCAATCACGGAGGTTTCCCGTGGAAAGCTGTGAAATGACGAAAATACTGGTAATGTTTACAAGTCCGGGTACTTCTGGTGGCGTTTTCACGGGACTGTGCTTTCAATTATTACGAGTTCATGTTTACAGAGCTCAGAATTGGTGTCTAAAGCCTTGGAATGAGGAGAATATTGTTTATGCTTACAATTTAGGAGGATTGTCTTCGGCGCTTTTTTGTGCGTATCATTTAAAATGGTGACGGTTCCAGGAAATACTTCTAAGCAAACTGTCCAATTGTGGTAAAACTGTTAAAATACAAAATGAGAGTTCCCAGAAATGATTAAGAACGTGTAATAAACCCCTCAAGTACACGTAAATAGATTTTTACTACATTTACTGTCGAATTCAATCACGGAGGTTTCGAGTGGAAAGCTGTGAAATGACGAAAATACTGGTAATGTTTACAAGTACGGGTACTTCTGGAGGTGTTTTCACGGGACTGTGCTTTCAAATATTAAGAGTTCATGTTTACAGAGCTCAGAATTGGTGTCTAAAGCCTTTGAATCACGAGAATAGTTTTTATGTTTACTATTTAGGAGGATTTGCTTTGTCGTTTCTTTGTGTTAATCAGTTAAAATGGTGGCGGTTCCAGTAAACACTTCTAAGCAAACTGTCTAATTGTGGTAAAACTGTTAAAATACACAATGAGAGTTCCCAGAAATGATTAAGAACGTGTAATAAACATCTCAAGTACACGTAAATAGATTTTTACTACATTTACTGTCGAATTCAATCACGGAGGTTTCCAGTGGAAAGCTGTGAAATGACGAAAATACTGGTAATGTTTACAAGTACGGGTACTTCTGGAGGCGTTTTCACGGGACTGTGCTTTCAAATATTAAGAGTTCATGTTTACAGAGCTCAGAATTGGTGTCTAAAGCCTTTGAATCACGAGAATAGTTTTTATGTTTACAATTTAGGAGGATTGGCGTTGGCGTTTTTTTGTGTGAATCAGTTAAAATGGTGGCGGTTCCAGTAAACAGTTCTAAGCAAACTCTCTAATTGTGGTAAAACTGTTAAAATACACAATGAGAGTTCACAGAAATGATTAAGAACGTGTAATAAACACCTCAAGTACACGTAAATAGATTTTACTACCTTTACTGTCGAATTCAATCACGGAGGTTTCCCGTGGAAAGCTGTGAAATGACGAAAATACTGGTAATGTTTACAAGTACGGGTACTTCTGGAGGCGTTTTCACGGGACTGTGCTTTCAAATATTAAGAGTTCATGTTTACAGAGCTCAGAATTGGTGTCTAAAGCCTTTGAATCACGAGAATAGTTTTTATGTTTACAATTTAGGAGGATTTGCCTTGTCGTTTCTTTGTGTTAATCAGTTAAAATGGTGGCGGTTCCAGTAAACACTTCTAAGCAAACTGTCTAATTGTGGTAAAACTGTTAAAATACACAATGAGAGTTCCCAGAAATGATTAAGAACGTGTAATAAACATCTCAAGTACACGTAAATAGATTTTTACTACATTTACTGTCGAATTCAATCACGGAGGTTTCGAGTGGAAAGCTGTGAAATGACGAAAATACTGGTAATGTTTACAAGTACGGGTACTTCTGGAGGCGTTTTCACGGGACTGTGCTTTCAAATATTAAGAGTTCATGTTTACAGAGCTCAGAATTGGTGTCTAAAGCCTTTGAATCACGAAAATAGTTTTTATGTTTACAATTTAGGAGGATTGGCTTTGGCGTTTTTTTTGTGTGAATCAGTTAAAATGGTGGCGGTTCCAGTAAACAGTTCTAAGAAAAATCTCTAATTGTGGTAAAACTGTTAAAATACACAATGAGAGTTCCCAGAAATGATTAAGAACGTGTAATAAACCCCTCAAGTACACGTAAATAGATTTTTACTACCTTTACTGTCGAATTCAATCACGGAGGTTTCGAGTGGAATGCTGTGAAATGACGAAATTCTGGTAATGTTTACAAGTCCGGGTACTTCGGGTGGCGTTTTCACGGGACTGTGCTTTCAAATATTAAGAGTTCATGTTTACAGAGCTCAGATTTGGTGTCTAAAGCCTTTGAATCACGAGAATAGTTTTTATGTTTACAATTTAGGAGGATTGGCGTTGGCGTTTTTTTGTGTGAATCAGTTAAAATGGTGGCGGTTCCAGTAAACAGTTCTAAGCAAACTCTCTAATTGTGGTAAAACTGTTAAAATACACAATGAGAGTTCACAGAAATGATTAAGAACGTGTAATAAACACCTCAAGTACACGTAAATAGATTCTTACTACCTTTACTGTCGAATTCAATCACGGAGGTTTCCCGTGGAAAGCTGTGAAATGACGAAAATACTGGTAATGTTTACAAGTCCGGGTACTTCTGGTGGCGTTTTCACGGGACTGTGCTTTCAATTATTACGAGTTCATGTTTACAGAGCTCAGAATTGGTGTCTAAAGCCTTGGAATGAGGAGAATATTGTTTATGCTTACAATTTAGGAGGATTGTCTTCGGCGCTTTTTTGTGCGTATCATTTAAAATGGTGACGGTTCCAGGAAATACTTCTAAGCAAACTGTCCAATTGCGGTAAAACTGTTAAAATACAAAATGAGAGTTCCCAGAAATGATTAAGAACGTGTAATAAACCCCTCAAGTACACGTAAATAGATTTTTACTACATTTACTGTCGAATTCAATCACGGAGGTTTCGAGTGGAAAGCTGTGAAATGACGAAAATACTGGTAATGTTTACAAGTACGGGTACTTCTGGAGGTGTTTTCACGGGACTGTGCTTTCAAATATTAAGAGTTCATGTTTACAGAGCTCAGAATTGGTGTCTAAAGCCTTTGAATCACGAGAATAGTTTTTATGTTTACTATTTAGGAGGATTTGCTTTGTCGTTTCTTTGTGTTAATCAGTTAAAATGGTGGCGGTTCCAGTAAACACTTCTAAGCAAACTGTCTAATTGTGGTAAAACTGTTAAAATACACAATGAGAGTTCCCAGAAATGATTAAGAACGTGTAATAAACATCTCAAGTACACGTAAATAGATTTTTACTACATTTACTGTCGAATTCAATCACGGAGGTTTCCAGTGGAAAGCTGTGAAATGACGAAAATACTGGTAATGTTTACAAGTACGGGTACTTCTGGAGGCGTTTTCACGGGACTGTGCTTTCAAATATTAAGAGTTCATGTTTACAGAGCTCAGAATTGGTGTCTAAAGCCTTTGAATCACGAGAATAGTTTTTATGTTTACAATTTAGGAGGATTGGCGTTGGCGTTTTTTTGTGTGAATCAGTTAAAATGGTGGCGGTTCCAGTAAACAGTTCTAAGCAAACTCTCTAATTGTGGTAAAACTGTTAAAATACACAATGAGAGTTCACAGAAATGATTAAGAACGTGTAATAAACACCTCAAGTACACGTAAATAGATTTTACTACCTTTACTGTCGAATTCAATCACGGAGGTTTCCCGTGGAAAGCTGTGAAATGACGAAAATACTGGTAATGTTTACAAGTACGGGTACTTCTGGAGGCGTTTTCACGGGACTGTGCTTTCAAATATTAAGAGTTCATGTTTACAGAGCTCAGAATTGGTGTCTAAAGCCTTTGAATCACGAGAATAGTTTTTATGTTTACAATTTAGGAGGATTTGCCTTGTCGTTTCTTTGTGTTAATCAGTTAAAATGGTGGCGGTTCCAGTAAACACTTCTAAGCAAACTGTCTAATTGTGGTAAAACTGTTAAAATACACAATGAGAGTTCCCAGAAATGATTAAGAACGTGTAATAAACATCTCAAGTACACGTAAATAGATTTTTACTACATTTACTGTCGAATTCAATCACGGAGGTTTCCAGTGGAAAGCTGTGAAATGACGAAAATACTGGTAATGTTTACAAGTACGGGTACTTCTGGAGGCGTTTTCACGGGACTGTGCTTTCAAATATTAAGAGTTCATGTTTACAGAGCTCAGAATTGGTATCTAAAGCCTTTGAATCACGAAAATAGTTTTTATGTTTACAATTTAGGAGGATTGGCTTTGGCGTTTTTTTTGTGTGAATCAGTTAAAATGGTGGCGGTTCCAGTAAACAGTTCTAAGAAAAATCTCTAATTGTGGTAAAACTGTTAAAATACACAATGAGAGTTCCCAGAAATGATTAAGAACGTGTAATAAACCCCTCAAGTACACGTAAATAGATTTTTACTACCTTTACTGTCGAATTCAATCACGGAGGTTTCGAGTGGAATGCTGTGAAATGACGAAATTCTGGTAATGTTTACAAGTCCGGGTACTTCGGGTGGCGTTTTCACGGGACTGTGCTTTCAAATATTAAGAGTTCATGTTTACAGAGCTCAGATTTGGTGTCTAAAGCCTTGGAATGACGAGAATAGTTTTTATGTTTACAATTTAGGAGGATTTGCTTTGTCGTTTCTTTGTGTTAATCAGTTAAAATGGTGGCGGTTCCAGTAAACACTTCTAAGCAAACTGTCTAATTGTGGTAAAACTGTTAAAATACACAATGATAGTTCCCAGAAATGATTAAGAACGTGTAATAAACATCTCAAGTACACGTAAATAGATTTTTACTACATTTACTGTCGAATTCAATCACGGAGGTTTCCAGTGGAAAGCTGTGAAATGACGAAAATACTGGTAATGTTTACAAGTACGGGTACTTCTGGAGGCGTTTTCACGGGACTGTGCTTTCAAATATTAAGAGTTCATGTTTACAGAGCTCAGATTTGGTGTCTAAAGCCTTGGAATGACGAGAATAGTTTTTATGTTTACAATTTAGGAGGATTTGCTTTGTCGTTTCTTTGTGTTAATCAGTTAAAATGGTGGCGGTTCCAGTAAACACTTCTAAGCAAACTGTCTAATTGTGGTAAAACTGTTAAAATACACAATGATAGTTCCCAGAAATGATTAAGAACGTGTAATAAACATCTCAAGTACACGTAAATAGATTTTTACTACCTTTACTGTCGAATTCAATCACGGAGGTTTCGAGTGGAATGCTGTGAAATGACGAAATTCTGGTAATGTTTACAAGTCCGGGTACTTCGGGTGGCGTTTTCACGGGACTGTGCTTTCAATTATTACGAGTTCATGTTTACAGAGCTCAGAATTGGTGTCTAAAGCCTTTGAATCACGAGAATAGTTTTTATGTTTACAATTTAGGAGGATTGGCGTTGGCGTTTTTTTGTGTGAATCAGTTAAAATGGTGGCGGTTCCAGTAAACAGTTCTAAGCAAACTCTCTAATTGTGGTAAAACTGTTAAAATACACAATCAGAGTTCACAGAAATGATTAAGAACGTTTAATAAACACCTCAAGTACACGTAAATAGATTCTTACTACATTTACTGTCGAATTCAATCACGGAGGTTTCCAGTGGAAAGCTGTGAAATGACGAAAATACGGGTAATGTTTACAAGTACGGGTACTTCTGGAGTCGTTTTCACGGGACTGTGCTTTCAAATATTAAGAGTTCATGTTTACAGAGCTCAGAATTGGTGTCTAAAGCCTTTGAATCACGAGAATAGTTTTTATGTTTACAATTTAGGAGGATTGGCGTTGGCGTTTTTTTGTGTGAATCAGTTAAAATGGTGGCGGTTCCAGTAAACAGTTCTAAGCAAACTCTCTAATTGTGGTAAAACTGTTAAAATACACAATGAGAGTTCACAGAAATGATTAAGAACGTGTAATAAACACCTCAAGTACACGTAAATAGATTCTTACTACCTTTACTGTCGAATTCAATCACGGAGGTTTCCCGTGGAAAGCTGTGAAATGACGAAAATACTGGTAATGTTTACAAGTCCGGGTACTTCTGGTGGCGTTTTCACGGGACTGTGCTTTCAATTATTACGAGTTCATGTTTACAGAGCTCAGAATTGGTGTCTAAAGCCTTGGAATGAGGAGAATATTGTTTATGCTTACAATTTAGGAGGATTGTCTTCGGCGCTTTTTTGTGCGTATCATTTAAAATGGTGACGGTTCCAGGAAATACTTCTAAGCAAACTGTCCAATTGTGGTAAAACTGTTAAAATACAAAATGAGAGTTCCCAGAAATGATTAAGAACGTGTAATAAACCCCTCAAGTACACGTAAATAGATTTTTACTACATTTACTGTCGAATTCAATCACGGAGGTTTCGAGTGGAAAGCTGTGAAATGACGAAAATACTGGTAATGTTTACAAGTACGGGTACTTCTGGAGGTGTTTTCACGGGGCTGTGCTTTCAAATATTAAGAGTTCATGTTTACAGAGATCAGAATTGGTGTCTAAAGCCTTTGAATCACGAGAATAGTTTTTATGTTTACTATTTAGGAGGATTTGCTTTGTCGTTTCTTTGTGTTAATCAGTTAAAATGGTGGCGGTTCCAGTAAACACTTCTAAGCAAACTGTCTAATTGTGGTAAAACTGTTAAAATACACAATGAGAGTTCCCAGAAATGATTAAGAACGTGTAATAAACATCTCAAGTACACGTAAATAGATTTTTACTACATTTACTGTCGAATTCAATCACGGAGGTTTCCAGTGGAAAGCTGTGAAATGACGAAAATACTGGTAATGTTTACAAGTACGGGTACTTCTGGAGGCGTTTTCACGGGACTGTGCTTTCAAATATTAAGAGTTCATGTTTACAGAGCTCAGAATTGGTGTCTAAAGCCTTTGAATCACGAGAATAGTTTTTATGTTTACAATTTAGGAGGATTGGCTTTGGCGTTTTTTTTGTGTGAATCAGTTAAAATGGTGGCGGTTCCAGTAAACAGTTCTAAGAAAAATCTCTAATTGTGGTAAAACTGTTAAAATACACAATGAGAGTTCCCAGAAATGATTAAGAACGTGTAATAAACCCCTCAAGTACACGTAAATAGATTTTTACTACCTTTACTGTCGAATTCAATCACGGAGGTTTCGAGTGGAATGCTGTGAAATGACGAAATTCTGGTAATGTTTACAAGTCCGGGTACTTCGGGTGGCGTTTTCACGGGACTGTGCTTTCAAATATTAAGAGTTCATGTTTACAGAGCTCAGATTTGGTGTCTAAAGCCTTGGAATGACGAGAATAGTTTTTATGTTTACAATTTAGGAGGATTTGCTTTGTCGTTTCTTTGTGTTAATCAGTTAAAATGGTGGCGGTTCCAGTAAACACTTCTAAGCAAACTGTCTAATTGTGGTAAAACTGTTAAAATACACAATGATAGTTCCCAGAAATGATTAAGAACGTGTAATAAACATCTCAAGTACACGTAAATAGATTTTTACTACATTTACTGTCGAATTCAATCACGGAGGTTTCCAGTGGAAAGCTGTGAAATGACGAAAATACTGGTAATGTTTACAAGTACGGGTACTTCTGGAGGCGTTTTCACGGGACTGTGCTTTCAAATATTAAGAGTTCATGTTTACAGAGCTCAGATTTGGTGTCTAAAGCCTTGGAATGACGAGAATAGTTTTTATGTTTACAATTTAGGAGGATTTGCTTTGTCGTTTCTTTGTGTTAATCAGTTAAAATGGTGGCGGTTCCAGTAAACACTTCTAAGCAAACTGTCTAATTGTGGTAAAACTGTTAAAATACACAATGATAGTTCCCAGAAATGATTAAGAACGTGTAATAAACATCTCAAGTACACGTAAATAGATTTTTACTACCTTTACTGTCGAATTCAATCACGGAGGTTTCGAGTGGAATGCTGTGAAATGACGAAATTCTGGTAATGTTTACAAGTCCGGGTACTTCGGGTGGCGTTTTCACGGGACTGTGCTTTCAATTATTACGAGTTCATGTTTACAGAGCTCAGAATTGGTGTCTAAAGCCTTTGAATCACGAGAATAGTTTTTATGTTTACAATTTAGGAGGATTGGCGTTGGCGTTTTTTTGTGTGAATCAGTTAAAATGGTGGCGGTTCCAGTAAACAGTTCTAAGCAAACTCTCTAATTGTGGTAAAACTGTTAAAATACACAATCAGAGTTCACAGAAATGATTAAGAACGTTTAATAAACACCTCAAGTACACGTAAATAGATTCTTACTACATTTACTGTCGAATTCAATCACGGAGGTTTCCAGTGGAAAGCTGTGAAATGACGAAAATACGGGTAATGTTTACAAGTACGGGTACTTCTGGAGTCGTTTTCACGGGACTGTGCTTTCAAATATTAAGAGTTCATGTTTACAGAGCTCAGAATTGGTGTCTAAAGCCTTTGAATCACGAGAATAGTTTCTATGTTTACAATTTAGGAGGATTGGCGTTGGCGTTTTTTTGTGTGAATCAGTTAAAATGGTGGCGGTTCCAGTAAACAGTTCTAAGCAAACTCTCTAATTGTGGTAAAACTGTTAAAATACACAATGAGAGTTCACAGAAATGATTAAGAACGTGTAATAAACACCTCAAGTACACGTAAATAGATTCTTACTACCTTTACTGTCGAATTCAATCACGGAGGTTTCCCGTGGAAAGCTGTGAAATGACGAAAATACTGGTAATGTTTACAAGTCCGGGTACTTCTGGTGGCGTTTTCACGGGACTGTGCTTTCAATTATTACGAGTTCATGTTTACAGAGCTCAGAATTGGTGTCTAAAGCCTTGGAATGAGGAGAATATTGTTTATGCTTACAATTTAGGAGGATTGTCTTCGGCGCTTTTTTGTGCGTATCATTTAAAATGGTGACGGTTCCAGGAAATACTTCTAAGCAAACTGTCCAATTGTGGTAAAACTGTTAAAATACAAAATGAGAGTTCCCAGAAATGATTAAGAACGTGTAATAAACCCCTCAAGTACACGTAAATAGATTTTTACTACATTTACTGTCGAATTCAATCACGGAGGTTTCGAGTGGAAAGCTGTGAAATGACGAAAATACTGGTAATGTTTACAAGTACGGGTACTTCTGGAGGTGTTTTCACGGGGCTGTGCTTTCAAATATTAAGAGTTCATGTTTACAGAGATCAGAATTGGTGTCTAAAGCCTTTGAATCACGAGAATAGTTTTTATGTTTACTATTTAGGAGGATTTGCTTTGTCGTTTCTTTGTGTTAATCAGTGAAAATGGTGGCGGTTCCAGTAAACACTTCTAAGCAAACTGTCTAATTGTGGTAAAACTGTTAAAATACACAATGAGAGTTCCCAGAAATGATTAAGAACGTGTAATAAACATCTCAAGTACACGTAAATAGATTTTTACTACATTTACTGTCGAATTCAATCACGGAGGTTTCCAGTGGAAAGCTGTGAAATGACGAAAATACTGGTAATGTTTACAAGTACGGGTACTTCTGGAGGCGTTTTCACGGGACTGTGCTTTCAAATATTAAGAGTTCATGTTTACAGAGCTCAGAATTGGTGTCTAAAGCCTTTGAATCACGAGAATAGTTTTTATGTTTACAATTTAGGAGGATTGGCGTTGGCGTTTTTTTGTGTGAATCAGTTAAAATGGTGGCGGTTCCAGTAAACAGTTCTAAGCAAACTCTCTAATTGTGGTAAAACTGTTAAAATACACAATGAGAGTTCACAGAAATGATTAAGAACGTGTAATAAACACCTCAAGTACACGTAAATAGATTCTTACTACCTTTACTGTCGAATTCAATCACGGAGGTTTCCCGTGGAAAGCTGTGAAATGACGAAAATACTGGTAATGTTTACAAGTCCGGGTACTTCTGGTGGCGTTTTCACGGGACTGTGCTTTCAATTATTACGAGTTCATGTTTACAGAGCTCAGAATTGGTGTCTAAAGCCTTGGAATGAGGAGAATATTGTTTATGCTTACAATTTAGGAGGATTGTCTTCGGCGCTTTTTTGTGCGTATCATTTAAAATGGTGACGGTTCCAGGAAATACTTCTAAGCAAACTGTCCAATTGTGGTAAAACTGTTAAAATACACAATGAGAGTTCCCAGAAATGATTAAGAACGTGTAATAAACCCCTCAAGTACACGTAAATAGATTTTTACTACATTTACTGTCGAATTCAATCACGGAGGTTTCGAGTGGAAAGCTGTGAAATGACGAAAATACTGGTAATGTTTACAAGTACGGGTACTTCTGGAGGTGTTTTCACGGGGCTGTGCTTTCAAATATTAAGAGTTCATGTTTACAGAGATCAGAATTGGTGTCTAAAGCCTTTGAATCACGAGAATAGTTTTTATGTTTACTATTTAGGAGGATTTGCTTTGTCGTTTCTTTGTGTTAATCAGTTAAAATGGTGGCGGTTCCAGTAAACACTTCTAAGCAAACTGTCTAATTGTGGTAAAACTGTTAAAATACACAATGAGAGTTCCCAGAAATGATTAAGAACGTGTAATAAACATCTCAAGTACACGTAAATAGATTTTTACTACATTTACTGTCGAATTCAATCAAGGAGGTTTCCAGTGGAAAGCTGTGAAATGACGAAAATACTGGTAATGTTTACAAGTACGGGTACTTCTGGAGGCGTTTTCACGGGACTGTGCTTTCAAATATTAAGAGTTCATGTTTACAGAGCTCAGAATTGGTGTCTAAAGCCTTTGAATCACGAGAATAGTTTTTATGTTTACAGTTTAGGAGGATTGGCGTTGGCGTTTTTTTGTGTGAATCAGTTAAAATGGTGGCGGTTCCAGTAAACAGTTCTAAGCAAACTCTCTAATTGTGGTAAAACTGTTAAAATACACAATGAGAGTTCACAGAAATGATTAAGAACGTGTAATAAACACCTCAAGTACACGTAAATAGATTTTACTACCTTTACTGTCGAATTCAATCACGGAGGTTTCCCGTGGAAAGCTGTGAAATGACGAAAATACTGGTAATGTTTACAAGTACGGGTACTTCTGGAGGCGTTTTCACGGGACTGTGCTTTCAAATATTAAGAGTTCATGTTTACAGAGCTCAGAATTGGTGTCTAAAGCCTTTGAATCACGAGAATAGTTTTTATGTTTACAATTTAGGAGGATTTGCCTTGTCGTTTCTTTGTGTTAATCAGTTAAAATGGTGGCGGTTCCAGTAAACACTTCTAAGCAAACTGTCTAATTGTGGTAAAACTGTTAAAATACACAATGAGAGTTCCCAGAAATGATTAAGAACGTGTAATAAACATCTCAAGTACACGTAAATAGATTTTTACTACATTTACTGTCGAATTCAATCACGGAGGTTTCCAGTGGAAAGCTGTGAAATGACGAAAATACTGGTAATGTTTACAAGTACGGGTACTTCTGGAGGCGTTTTCACGGGACTGTGCTTTCAAATATTAAGAGTTCATGTTTACAGAGCTCAGAATTGGTGTCTAAAGCCTTTGAATCACGAAAATAGTTTTTATGTTTACAATTTAGGAGGATTGGCTTTGGCGTTTTTTTTGTGTGAATCAGTTAAAATGGTGGCGGTTCCAGTAAACAGTTCTAAGAAAAATCTCTAATTGTGGTAAAACTGTTAAAATACACAATGAGAGTTCCCAGAAATGATTAAGAACGTGTAATAAACCCCTCAAGTACACGTAAATAGATTTTTACTACCTTTACTGTCGAATTCAATCACGGAGGTTTCGAGTGGAATGCTGTGAAATGACGAAATTCTGGTAATGTTTACAAGTCCGGGTACTTCGGGTGGCGTTTTCACGGGACTGTGCTTTCAAATATTAAGAGTTCATGTTTACAGAGCTCAGATTTGGTGTCTAAAGCCTTTGAATCACGAGAATAGTTTTTATGTTTACAATTTAGGAGGATTGGCGTTGGCGTTTTTTTGTGTGAATCAGTTAAAATGGTGGCGGTTCCAGTAAACAGTTCTAAGCAAACTCTCTAATTGTGGTAAAACTGTTAAAATACACAATGAGAGTTCACAGAAATGATTAAGAACGTGTAATAAACACCTCAAGTACACGTAAATAGATTCTTACTACCTTTACTGTCGAATTCAATCACGGAGGTTTCCCGTGGAAAGCTGTGAAATGACGAAAATACTGGTAATGTTTACAAGTCCGGGTACTTCTGGTGGCGTTTTCACGGGACTGTGCTTTCAATTATTACGAGTTCATGTTTACAGAGCTCAGAATTGGTGTCTAAAGCCTTGGAATGAGGAGAATATTGTTTATGCTTACAATTTAGGAGGATTGTCTTCGGCGCTTTTTTGTGCGTATCATTTAAAATGGTGACGGTTCCAGGAAATACTTCTAAGCAAACTGTCCAATTGTGGTAAAACTGTTAAAATACAAAATGAGAGTTCCCAGAAATGATTAAGAACGTGTAATAAACCCCTCAAGTACACGTAAATAGATTTTTACTACATTTACTGTCGAATTCAATCACGGAGGTTTCGAGTGGAAAGCTGTGAAATGACGAAAATACTGGTAATGTTTACAAGTACGGGTACTTCTGGAGGTGTTTTCACGGGACTGTGCTTTCAAATATTAAGAGTTCATGTTTACAGAGCTCAGAATTGGTGTCTAAAGCCTTTGAATCACGAGAATAGTTTTTATGTTTACAATTTAGGAGGATTTGCCTTGTCGTTTCTTTGTGTTAATCAGTTAAAATGGTGGCGGTTCCAGTAAACACTTCTAAGCAAACTGTCTAATTGTGGTAAAACTGTTAAAATACACAATGAGAGTTCCCAGAAATGATTAAGAACGTGTAATAAACCCCTCAAGTACACGTAAATAGATTTTTACTACCTTTACTGTCGAATTCAATCACGGAGGTTTCGAGTGGAATGCTGTGAAATGACGAAATTCTGGTAATGTTTACAAGTCCGGGTACTTCGGGTGGCGTTTTCACGGGACTGTGCTTTCAAATATTAAGAGTTCATGTTTACAGAGCTCAGATTAGGTGTCTAAAGCCTTGGAATGACGAGAATAGTTTTTATGTTTACAATTTAGGAGGATTTGCTTTGTCGTTTCTTTGTGTTAATCAGTTAAAATGGTGGCGGTTCCAGTAAACACTTCTAAGCAAACTGTCTAATTGTGGTAAAACTGTTAAAATACACAATGATAGTTCCCAGAAATGATTAAGAACGTGTAATAAACATCTCAAGTACACGTAAATAGATTTTTACTACATTTACTGTCGAATTCAATCACGGAGGTTTCGAGTGGAATGCTGTGAAATGACGAAATTCTGGTAATGTTTACAAGTCCGGGTACTTCGGGTGGCGTTTTCACGGGACTGTGCTTTCAAATATTAAGAGTTCATGTTTACAGAGCTCAGATTTGGTGTCTAAAGCCTTGGAATGACGAGAATAGTTTTTATGTTTACAATTTAGGAGGATTTGCTTTGTCGTTTCTTTGTGTTAATCAGTTAAAATGGTGGCGGTTCCAGTAAACACTTCTAAGCAAACTGTCTAATTGTGGTAAAACTGTTAAAATACACAATGATAGTTCCCAGAAATGATTAAGAACGTGTAATAAACATCTCAAGTACACGTAAATAGATTTTTACTACCTTTACTGTCGAATTCAATCACGGAGGTTTCGAGTGGAATGCTGTGAAATGACGAAATTCTGGTAATGTTTACAAGTCCGGGTACTTCGGGTGGCGTTTTCACGGGACTGTGCTTTCAATTATTACGAGTTCATGTTTACAGAGCTCAGAATTGGTGTCTAAAGCCTTTGAATCACGAGAATAGTTTTTATGTTTACAATTTAGGAGGATTGGCGTTGGCGTTTTTTTGTGTGAATCAGTTAAAATGGTGGCGGTTCCAGTAAACAGTTCTAAGCAAACTCTCTAATTGTGGTAAAACTGTTAAAATACACAATCAGAGTTCACAGAAATGATTAAGAACGTTTAATAAACACCTCAAGTACACGTAAATAGATTCTTACTACATTTACTGTCGAATTCAATCACGGAGGTTTCGAGTGGAAAGCTGTGAAATGACGAAAATACGGGTAATGTTTACAAGTACGGGTACTTCTGGAGTCGTTTTCACGGGACTGTGCTTTCAAATATTAAGAGTTCATGTTTACAGAGCTCAGAATTGGTGTCTAAAGCCTTTGAATCACGAGAATAGTTTTTATGTTTACAATTTAGGAGGATTGGCGTTGGCGTTTTTTTGTGTGAATCAGTTAAAATGGTGGCGGTTCCAGTAAACAGTTCTAAGCAAACTCTCTAATTGTGGTAAAACTGTTAAAATACACAATGAGAGTTCACAGAAATGATTAAGAACGTGTAATAAACACCTCAAGTACACGTAAATAGATTCTTACTACCTTTACTGTCGAATTCAATCACGGAGGTTTCCCGTGGAAAGCTGTGAAATGACGAAAATACTGGTAATGTTTACAAGTCCGGGTACTTCTGGTGGCGTTTTCACGGGACTGTGCTTTCAATTATTACGAGTTCATGTTTACAGAGCTCAGAATTGGTGTCTAAAGCCTTGGAATGAGGAGAATATTGTTTATGCTTACAATTTAGGAGGATTGTCTTCGGCGCTTTTTTGTGCGTATCATTTAAAATGGTGACGGTTCCAGGAAATACTTCTAAGCAAACTGTCCAATTGTGGTAAAACTGTTAAAATACAAAATGGGAGTTCCCAGAAATGATTAAGAACGTGTAATAAACCCCTCAAGTACACGTAAATAGATTTTTACTACATTTACTGTCGAATTCAATCACGGAGGTTTCGAGTGGAAAGCTGTGAAATGACGAAAATACTGGTAATGTTTACAAGTACGGGTACTTCTGGAGGTGTTTTCACGGGACTGTGCTTTCAAATATTAAGAGTTCATGTTTACAGAGATCAGAATTGGTGTCTAAAGCCTTTGAATCACGAGAATAGTTTTTATGTTTACTATTTAGGAGGATTTGCTTTGTCGTTTCTTTGTGTGAATCAGTTAAAATGGTGGCGGTTCCAGTAAACACTTCTAAGCAAACTGTCTAATTGTGGTAAAACTGTTAAAATACACAATGAGAGTTCCCAGAAATGATTAAGAACGTGTAATAAACATCTCAAGTACACGTAAATAGATTTTTACTACATTTACTGTCGAATTCAATCACGGAGGTTTCCAGTGGAAAGCTGTGAAATGACGAAAATACTGGTAATGTTTACAAGTACGGGTACTTCTGGAGGCGTTTTCACGGGACTGTGCTTTCAAATATTAAGAGTTCATGTTTACAGAGCTCAGAATTGGTGTCTAAAGCCTTTGAATCACGAGAATAGTTTTTATGTTTACAATTTAGGAGGATTTGCCTTGTCGTTTCTTTGTGTTAATCAGTTAAAATGGTGGCGGTTCCAGTAAACACTTCTAAGCAAACTGTCTAATTGTGGTAAAACTGTTAAAATACACAATGAGAGTTCCCAGAAATGATTAAGAACGTGTAATAAACATCTCAAGTACACGTAAATAGATTTTTACTACATTTACTGTCGAATTCAATCACGGAGGTTTCCAGTGGAAAGCTGTGAAATGACGAAAATACTGGTAATGTTTACAAGTACGGGTACTTCTGGAGGCGTTTTCACGGGACTGTGCTTTCAAATATTAAGAGTTCATGTTTACAGAGCTCAGAATTGGTGTCTAAAGCCTTTGAATCACGAAAATAGTTTTTATGTTTACAATTTAGGAGGATTGGCTTTGGCGTTTTTTTTGTGTGAATCAGTTAAAATGGTGGCGGTTCCAGTAAACAGTTCTAAGAAAAATCTCTAATTGTGGTAAAACTGTTAAAATACACAATGAGAGTTCCCAGAAATGATTAAGAACGTGTAATAAACCCCTCAAGTACACGTAAATAGATTTTTACTACCTTTACTGTCGAATTCAATCACGGAGGTTTCGAGTGGAATGCTGTGAAATGACGAAATTCTGGTAATGTTTACAAGTCCGGGTACTTCGGGTGGCGTTTTCACGGGACTGTGCTTTCAAATATTAAGAGTTCATGTTTACAGAGCTCAGATTTGGTGTCTAAAGCCTTGGAATGACGAGAATAGTTTTTATGTTTACTATTTAGGAGGATTTGCTTTGTCGTTTCTTTGTGTTAATCAGTTAAAATGGTGGCGGTTCTAGTAAACACTTCTAAGCAAACTGTCTAATTGTGGTAAAACTGTTAAAATACACAATGAGAGTTCCCAGAAATGATTAAGAACGTGTAATAAACATCTCAAGTACACGTAAATAGATTTTTACTACATTTACTGTCGAATTCAATCACGGAGGTTTCCAGTGGAAAGCTGTGAAATGACGAAAATACTGGTAATGTTTACAAGTACGGGTACTTCTGGAGGCGTTTTCACGGGACTGTGCTTTCAAATATTAAGAGTTCATGTTTACAGAGCTCAGAATTGGTGTCTAAAGCCTTTGAATCACGAGAATAGTTTTTATGTTTACAATTTAGGAGGATTGGCGTTGGCGTTTTTTTGTGTGAATCAGTTAAAATGGTGGCGGTTCCAGTAAACAGTTCTAAGAAAAATCTCTAATTGTGGTAAAACTGTTAAAATACACAATGAGAGTTCCCAGAAATGATTAAGAACGTGTAATAAACCCCTCAAGTACACGTAAATAGATTTTTACTACCTTTACTGTCGAATTCAATCACGGAGGTTTCGAGTGGAATGCTGTGAAATGACGAAATTCTGGTAATGTTTACAAGTCCGGGTACTTCGGGTGGCGTTTTCACGGGACTGTGCTTTCAAATATTAAGAGTTCATGTTTACAGAGCTCAGATTTGGTGTCTAAAGCCTTGGAATGACGAGAATAGTTTTTATGTTTACAATTTAGGAGGATTTGCTTTGTCGTTTCTTTGTGTTAATCAGTTAAAATGGTGGCGGTTCCAGTAAACACTTCTAAGCAAACTGTCTAATTGTGGTAAAACTGTTAAAATACACAATGATAGTTCCCAGAAATGATTAAGAACGTGTAATAAACATCTCAAGTACACGTAAATAGATTTTTACTACATTTACTGTCGAATTCAATCACGGAGGTTTCCAGTGGAAAGCTGTGAAATGACGAAAATACTGGTAATGTTTACAAGTACGGGTACTTCTGGAGTCGTTTTCACGGGACTGTGCTTTCAAATATTAAGAGTTCATGTTTACAGAGCTCAGAATTGGTGTCTAAAGCCTTTGAATCACGAGAATAGTTTTTATGTTTACAATTTAGGAGGATTGGCGTTGGCGTTTTTTTGTGTGAATCAGTTAAAATGGTGGCGGTTCCAGTAAACAGTTCTAAGCAAACTCTCTAATTGTGGTAAAACTGTTAAAATACACAATGAGAGTTCACAGAAATGATTAAGAACGTGTAATAAACACCTCAAGTACACGTAAATAGATTCTTACTACCTTTACTGTCGAATTCAATCACGGAGGTTTCCCGTGGAAAGCTGTGAAATGACGAAAATACTGGTAATGTTTACAAGTACGGGTACTTCTGGAGGTGTTTTCACGGGACTGTGCTTTCAAATATTACGAGTTCATGTTTACAGAGCTCAGAATTGGTGTCTAAAGCCTTTGAATCACGAGAATAGTTTTTATGTTTACTATTTAGGAGGATTTGCTTTGTCGTTTCTTTGTGTTAATCAGTTAAAATGGTGGCGGTTCTAGTAAACACTTCTAAGCAAACTGTCTAATTGTGGTAAAACTGTTAAAATACACAATGAGAGTTCCCAGAAATGATTAAGAACGTGTAATAAACATCTCAAGTACACGTAAATAGATTTTTACTACATTTACTGTCGAATTCAATCACGGAGGTTTCCAGTGGAAAGCTGTGAAATGACGAAAATACTGGTAATGTTTACAAGTACGGGTACTTCTGGAGGCGTTTTCACGGGACTGTGCTTTCAAATATTAAGAGTTCATGTTTACAGAGCTCAGAATTGGTGTCTAAAGCCTTTGAATCACGAGAATAGTTTTTATGTTTACAATTTAGGAGGATTGGCGTTGGCGTTTTTTTGTGTGAATCAGTTAAAATGGTGGCGGTTCCAGTAAACAGTTCTAAGAAAAATCTCTAATTGTGGTAAAACTGTTAAAATACACAATGAGAGTTCCCAGAAATGATTAAGAACGTGTAATAAACCCCTCAAGTACACGTAAATAGATTTTTACTACCTTTACTGTCGAATTCAATCACGGAGGTTTCGAGTGGAATGCTGTGAAATGACGAAATTCTGGTAATGTTTACAAGTCCGGGTACTTCGGGTGGCGTTTTCACGGGACTGTGCTTTCAAATATTAAGAGTTCATGTTTACAGAGCTCAGATTTGGTGTCTAAAGCCTTGGAATGACGAGAATAGTTTTTATGTTTACAATTTAGGAGGATTTGCTTTGTCGTTTCTTTGTGTTAATCAGTTAAAATGGTGGCGGTTCCAGTAAACACTTCTAAGCAAACTGTCTAATTGTGGTAAAACTGTTAAAATACACAATGATAGTTCCCAGAAATGATTAAGAACGTGTAATAAACATCTCAAGTACACGTAAATAGATTTTTACTACATTTACTGTCGAATTCAATCACGGAGGTTTCCAGTGGAAAGCTGTGAAATGACGAAAATACTGGTAATGTTTACAAGTACGGGTACTTCTGGAGTCGTTTTCACGGGACTGTGCTTTCAAATATTAAGAGTTCATGTTTACAGAGCTCAGAATTGGTGTCTAAAGCCTTTGAATCACGAGAATAGTTTTTATGTTTACAATTTAGGAGGATTGGCGTTGGCGTTTTTTTGTGTGAATCAGTTAAAATGGTGGCGGTTCCAGTAAACAGTTCTAAGCAAACTCTCTAATTGTGGTAAAACTGTTAAAATACACAATGAGAGTTCACAGAAATGATTAAGAACGTGTAATAAACACCTCAAGTACACGTAAATAGATTCTTACTACCTTTACTGTCGAATTCAATCACGGAGGTTTCCCGTGGAAAGCTGTGAAATGACGAAAATACTGGTAATGTTTACAAGTCCGGGTACTTCTGGTGGCGTTTTCACGGGACTGTGCTTTCAATTATTACGAGTTCATGTTTACAGAGCTCAGAATTGGTGTCTAAAGCCTTGGAATGAGGAGAATATTGTTTATGCTTACAATTTAGGAGGATTGTCTTCGGCGCTTTTTTGTGCGTATCATTTAAAATGGTGACGGTTCCAGGAAATACTTCTAAGCAAACTGTCCAATTGTGGTAAAACTGTTAAAATACAAAATGAGAGTTCCCAGAAATGATTAAGAACGTGTAATAAACCCCTCAAGTACACGTAAATAGATTTTTACTACATTTACTGTCGAATTCAATCACGGAGGTTTCGAGTGGAAAGCTGTGAAATGACGAAAATACTGGTAATGTTTACAAGTACGGGTACTTCTGGAGGTGTTTTCACGGGACTGTGCTTTCAAATATTAAGAGTTCATGTTTACAGAGCTCAGAATTGGTGTCTAAAGCCTTTGAATCACGAGAATAGTTTTTATGTTTACTATTTAGGAGGATTTGCTTTGTCGTTTCTTTGTGTTAATCAGTTAAAATGGTGGCGGTTCCAGTAAACACTTCTAAGCAAACTGTCTAATTGTGGTAAAACTGTTAAAATACACAATGAGAGTTCCCAGAAATGATTAAGAACGTGTAATAAACATCTCAAGTACACGTAAATAGATTTTTACTACATTTACTGTCGAATTCAATCACGGAGGTTTCCAGTGGAAAGCTGTGAAATGACGAAAATACTGGTAATGTTTACAAGTACGGGTACTTCTGGAGGCGTTTTCACGGGACTGTGCTTTCAAATATTAAGAGTTCATGTTTACAGAGCTCAGAATTGGTATCTAAAGCCTTTGAATCACGAAAATAGTTTTTATGTTTACAATTTAGGAGGATTGGCTTTGGCGTTTTTTTTGTGTGAATCAGTTAAAATGGTGGCGGTTCCAGTAAACAGTTCTAAGAAAAATCTCTAATTGTGGTAAAACTGTTAAAATACACAATGAGAGTTCCCAGAAATGATTAAGAACGTGTAATAAACCCCTCAAGTACACGTAAATAGATTTTTACTACCTTTACTGTCGAATTCAATCACTGAGGTTTCGAGTGGAATGCTGTGAAATGACGAAATTCTGGTAATGTTTACAAGTCCGGGTACTTCGGGTGGCGTTTTCACGGGACTGTGCTTTCAAATATTAAGAGTTCATGTTTACAGAGCTCAGATTTGGTGTCTAAAGCCTTGGAATGACGAGAATAGTTTTTATGTTTACAATTTAGGAGGATTTGCTTTGTCGTTTCTTTGTGTTAATCAGTTAAAATGGTGGCGGTTCCAGTAAACACTTCTAAGCAAACTGTCTAATTGTGGTAAAACTGTTAAAATACACAATGATAGTTCCCAGAAATGATTAAGAACGTGTAATAAACATCTCAAGTACACGTAAATAGATTTTTACTACATTTACTGTCGAAATCAATCACGGAGGTTTCCAGTGGAAAGCTGTGAAATGACGAAAATACTGGTAATGTTTACAAGTACGGGTACTTCTGAAGGCGTTTTCACGGGACTGTGCTTTCAAATATTAAGAGTTCATGTTTACAGAGCTCAGATTTGGTGTCTAAAGCCTTGGAATGACGAGAATAGTTTTTATGTTTACAATTTAGGAGGATTTGCTTTGTCGTTTCTTTGTGTTAATCAGTTAAAATGGTGGCGGTTCCAGTAAACACTTCTAAGCAAACTGTCTAATTGTGGTAAAACTGTTAAAATACACAATGATAGTTCCCAGAAATGATTAAGAACGTGTAATAAACATCTCAAGTACACGTAAATAGATTTTTACTACCTTTACTGTCGAATTCAATCACGGAGGTTTCGAGTGGAATGCTGTGAAATGACGAAATTCTGGTAATGTTTACAAGTCCGGGTACTTCGGGTGGCGTTTTCACGGGACTGTGCTTTCAATTATTACGAGTTCATGTTTACAGAGCTCAGAATTGGTGTCTAAAGCCTTTGAATCACGAGAATAGTTTTTATGTTTACAATTTAGGAGGATTGGCGTTGGCGTTTTTTTGTGTGAATCAGTTAAAATGGTGGCGGTTCCAGTAAACAGTTCTAAGCAAACTCTCTAATTGTGGTAAAACTGTTAAAATACACAATCAGAGTTCACAGAAATGATTAAGAACGTTTAATAAACACCTCAAGTACACGTAAATAGATTCTTACTACATTTACTGTCGAATTCAATCACGGAGGTTTCGAGTGGAAAGCTGTGAAATGACGAAAATACGGGTAATGTTTACAAGTACGGGTACTTCTGGAGTCGTTTTCACGGGACTGTGCTTTCAAATATTAAGAGTTCATGTTTACAGAGCTCAGAATTGGTGTCTAAAGCCTTTGAATCACGAGAATAGTTTTTATGTTTACAATTTAGGAGGATTGGCGTTGGCGTTTTTTTGTGTGAATCAGTTAAAATGGTGGCGGTTCCAGTAAACAGTTCTAAGCAAACTCTCTAATTGTGGTAAAACTGTTAAAATACACAATGAGAGTTCACAGAAATGATTAAGAACGTGTAATAAACACCTCAAGTACACGTAAATAGATTCTTACTACCTTTACTGTCGAATTCAATCACGGAGGTTTCCCGTGGAAAGCTGTGAAATGACGAAAATACTGGTAATGTTTACAAGTCCGGGTACTTCTGGTGGCGTTTTCACGGGACTGTGCTTTCAATTATTACGAGTTCATGTTTACAGAGCTCAGAATTGGTGTCTAAAGCCTTGGAATGAGGAGAATATTGTTTATGCTTACAATTTAGGAGGATTGTCTTCGGCGCTTTTTTGTGCGTATCATTTAAAATGGTGACGGTTCCAGGAAATACTTCTAAGCAAACTGTCCAATTGTGGTAAAACTGTTAAAATACAAAATGAGAGTTCCCAGAAATGATTAAGAACGTGTAATAAACCCCTCAAGTACACGTAAATAGATTTTTACTACATTTACTGTCGAATTCAATCACGGAGGTTTCGAGTGGAAAGCTGTGAAATGACGAAAATACTGGTAATGTTTACAAGTACGGGTACTTCTGGAGGTGTTTTCACGGGGCTGTGCTTTCAAATATTAAGAGTTCATGTTTACAGAGATCAGAATTGGTGTCTAAAGCCTTTGAATCACGAGAATAGTTTTTATGTTTACTATTTAGGAGGATTTGCTTTGTCGTTTCTTTGTGTTAATCAGTTAAAATGGTGGCGGTTCCAGTAAACACTTCTAAGCAAACTGTCTAATTGTGGTAAAACTGTTAAAATACACAATGAGAGTTCCCAGAAATGATTAAGAACGTGTAATAAACATCTCAAGTACACGTAAATAGATTTTTACTACATTTACTGTCGAATTCAATCACGGAGGTTTCCAGTGGAAAGCTGTGAAATGACGAAAATACTGGTAATGTTTACAAGTACGGGTACTTCTGGAGGCGTTTTCACGGGACTGTGCTTTCAAATATTAAGAGTTCATGTTTACAGAGCTCAGAATTGGTGTCTAAAGCCTTTGAATCACGAGAATAGTTTTTATGTTTACAATTTAGGAGGATTGGCGTTGGCGTTTTTTTGTGTGAATCAGTTAAAATGGTGGCGGTTCCAGTAAACAGTTCTAAGCAAACTCTCTAATTGTGGTAAAACTGTTAAAATACACAATGAGAGTTCACAGAAATAATTAAGAACGTGTAATAAACACCTCAAGTACACGTAAATAGATTCTTACTACCTTTACTGTCGAATTCAATCACGGAGGTTTCCCGTGGAAAGCTGTGAAATGACGAAAATACTGGTAATGTTTACAAGTCCGGGTACTTCTGGTGGCGTTTTCACGGGACTGTGCTTTCAATTATTACGAGTTCATGTTTACAGAGCTCAGAATTGGTGTCTAAAGCCTTTGAATCACGAGAATAGTTTTTATGTTTACAATTTAGGAGGATTTGCCTTGTCGTTTCTTTCTGTTAATCAGTTAAAATGGTGGCGGTTCCAGTAAACACTTCTAAGCAAACTGTCTAATTGTGGTAAAACTGTTAAAATACACAATGAGAGTTCCCAGAAATGATTAAGAACGTGTAATAAACATCTCAAGTACACGTAAATAGATTTTTACTACATTTACTGTCGAATTCAATCACGGAGGTTTCCAGTGGAAAGCTGTGAAATGACGAAAATACTGGTAATGTTTACAAGTACGGGTACTTCTGGAGGCGTTTTCACGGGACTGTGCTTTCAAATATTAAGAGTTCATGTTTACAGAGCTCAGAATTGGTGTCTAAAGCCTTTGAATCACGAAAATAGTTTTTATGTTTACAATTTAGGAGGATTGGCTTTGGCGTTTTTTTTTGTGTGAATCAGTTAAAATGGTGGCGGTTCCAGTAAACAGTTCTAAGAAAAATCTCTAATTGTGGTAAAACTGTTAAAATACACAATGAGAGTTCCCAGAAATGATTAAGAACGTGTAATAAACCCCTCAAGTACACGTAAATAGATTTTTACTACCTTTACTGTCGAATTCAATCACGGAGGTTTCGAGTGGAATGCTGTGAAATGACGAAATTCTGGTAATGTTTACAAGTCCGGGTACTTCGGGTGGCGTTTTCACGGGACTGTGCTTTCAAATATTAAGAGTTCATGTTTACAGAGCTCAGATTTGGTGTCTAAAGCCTTTGAATCACGAGAATAGTTTTTATGTTTACAATTTAGGAGGATTGGCGTTGGCGTTTTTTTGTGTGAATCAGTTAAAATGGTGGCGGTTCCAGTAAACAGTTCTAAGCAAACTCTCTAATTGTGGTAAAACTGTTAAAATACACAATGAGAGTTCACAGAAATGATTAAGAACGTGTAATAAACACCTCAAGTACACGTAAATAGATTCTTACTACCTTTACTGTCGAATTCAATCACGGAGGTTTCCCGTGGAAAGCTGTGAAATGACGAAAATACTGGTAATGTTTACAAGTCCGGGTACTTCTGGTGGCGTTTTCACGGGACTGTGCTTTCAATTATTACGAGTTCATGTTTACAGAGCTCAGAATTGGTGTCTAAAGCCTTGGAATGAGGAGAATATTGTTTATGCTTACAATTTAGGAGGATTGTCTTCGGCGCTTTTTTGTGCGTATCATTTAAAATGGTGACGGTTCCAGGAAATACTTCTAAGCAAACTGTCCAATTGTGGTAAAACTGTTAAAATACAAAATGAGAGTTCCCAGAAATGATTAAGAACGTGTAATAAACCCCTCAAGTACACGTAAATAGATTTTTACTACATTTACTGTCGAATTCAATCACGGAGGTTTCGAGTGGAAAGCTGTGAAATGACGAAAATACTGGTAATGTTTACAAGTACGGGTACTTCTGGAGGTGTTTTCACGGGACTGTGCTTTCAAATATTAAGAGTTCATGTTTACAGAGCTCAGAATTGGTGTCTAAAGCCTTTGAATCACGAGAATAGTTTTTATGTTTACTATTTAGGAGGATTTGCTTTGTCGTTTCTTTGTGTTTATTCAGTTAAAATGGTGGCGGTTCCAGTAAACACTTCTAAGCAAACTGTCTAATTGTGGTAAAACTGTTAAAATACACAATGAGAGTTCCCAGAAATGATTAAGAACGTGTAATAAACATCTCAAGTACACGTAAATAGATTTTTACTACATTTACTGTCGAATTCAATCACGGAGGTTTCCAGTGGAAAGCTGTGAAATGACGAAAATACTGGTAATGTTTACAAGTACGGGTACTTCTGGAGGCGTTTTCACGGGACTGTGCTTTCAAATATTAAGAGTTCATGTTTACAGAGCTCAGAATTGGTGTCTAAAGCCTTTGAATCACGAGAATAGTTTTTATGTTTACAATTTAGGAGGATTGGCGTTGGCGTTTTTTTGTGTGAATCAGTTAAAATGGTGGCGGTTCCAGTAAACAGTTCTAAGCAAACTCTCTAATTGTGGTAAAACTGTTAAAATACACAATGAGAGTTCACAGAAATGATTAAGAACGTGTAATAAACACCTCAAGTACACGTAAATAGATTTTACTACCTTTACTGTCGAATTCAATCACGGAGGTGTCCCGTGGAAAGCTGTGAAATGACGAAAATACTGGTAATGTTTACAAGTACGGGTACTTCTGGAGGTGTTTTCACGGGACTGTGCTTTCAAATATTAAGAGTTCATGTTTACAGAGCTCAGAATTGGTGTCTAAAGCCTTTGAATCACGAGAATAGTTTTTATGTTTACAATTTAGGAGGATTTGCCTTGTCGTTTCTTTGTGTTAATCAGTTAAAATGGTGGCGGTTCCAGTAAACACTTCTAAGCAAACTGTCTAATTGTGGTAAAACTGTTAAAATACACAATGAGAGTTCCCAGAAATGATTAAGAACGTGTAATAAACATCTCAAGTACACGTAAATAGATTTTTACTACATTTACTGTCGAATTCAATCACGGAGGTTTCCAGTGGAAAGCTGTGAAATGACGAAAATACTGGTAATGTTTACAAGTACGGGTACTTCTGGAGGCGTTTTCACGGGACTGTGCTTTCAAATATTAAGAGTTCATGTTTACAGAGCTCAGAATTGGTGTCTAAAGCCTTTGAATCACGAAAATCGTTTTTATGTTTACAATTTAGGAGGATTGGCTTTGGCGTTTTTTTTGTGTGAATCAGTTAAAATGGTGGCGGTTCCAGTAAACAGTTCTAAGAAAAATCTCTAATTGTGGTAAAACTGTTAAAATACACAATGAGAGTTCCCAGAAATGATTAAGAACGTGTAATAAACCCCTCAAGTACACGTAAATAGATTTTTACTACCTTTACTGTCGAATTCAATCACGGAGGTTTCGAGTGGAATGCTGTGAAATGACGAAATTCTGGTAATGTTTACAAGTCCGGGTACTTCGGGTGGCGTTTTCACGGGACTGTGCTTTCAAATATTAAGAGTTCATGTTTACAGAGCTCAGATTTGGTGTCTAAAGCCTTGGAATGACGAGAATAGTTTTTATGTTTACAATTTAGGAGGATTTGCTTTGTCGTTTCTTTGTGTTAATCAGTTAAAATGGTGGCGGTTCCAGTAAACACTTCTAAGCAAACTGTCTAATTGTGGTAAAACTGTTAAAATACACAATGAGAGTTCCCAGAAATGATTAAGAACGTGTAATAAACATCTCAAGTACACGTAAATAGATTTTTACTACATTTACTGTCGAATTCAATCACGGAGGTTTCGAGTGGAAAGCTGTGAAATGACGAAAATACTGGTAATGTTTACAAGTACGGGTACTTCTGGAGGCGTTTTCACGGGACTGTGCTTTCAAATATTAAGAGTTCATGTTTACAGAGCTCAGAATTGGTGTCTAAAGCCTTTGAATCACGAGAATAGTTTTTATGTTTACAATTTAGGAGGATTGGCGTTGGCGTTTTTTTGTGTGAATCAGTTAAAATGGTGGCGGTTCCAGTAAACAGTTCTAAGCAAACTCTCTAATTGTGGTAAAACTGTTAAAATACACAATCAGAGTTCACAGAAATGATTAAGAACGTGTAATAAACACCTCTAGTACACGTAAATAGATTCTTACTACCTTTACTGTCGAATTCAATCACGGAGGTTTCCCGTGGAAAGCTGTGAAATGACGAAAATACTGGTAATGTTTACAAGTCCGGGTACTTCTGGTGGCGTTTTCACGGGACTGTGCTTTCAATTATTACGAGTTCATGTTTACAGAGCTCAGAATTGGTGTCTAAAGCCTTGGAATGAGGAGAATATTGTTTATGCTTACAATTTAGGAGGATTGGCTTCGGCGCTTTTTTGTGCGTATCATTTAAAATGGTGACGGTTCCAGGAAATACTTCTAAGCAAACTGTCCAATTGTGGTAAAACTGTTAAAATACAAAATGAGAGTTCCCAGAAATGATTAAGAACGTGTAATAAACCCCTCAAGTACACGTAAATAGATTTTTACTACATTTACTGTCGAATTCAATCACGGAGGTTTCGAGTGGAAAGCTGTGAAATGACGAAAATACTGGTAATGTTTACAAGTACGGGTACTTCTGGAGGTGTTTTCACGGGACTGTGCTTTCAAATATTAAGAGTTCATGTTTACAGAGCTCAGAATTGGTGTCTAAAGCCTTTGAATCACGAGAATAGTTTTTATGTTTACTATTTAGGAGGATTTGCTTTGTCGTTTCTTTGTGTTAATCAGTTAAAATGGTGGCGGTTCTAGTAAACACTTCTAAGCAAACTGTCTAATTGTGGTAAAACTGTTAAAATACACAATGAGAGTTCCCAGAAATGATTAAGAACGTGTAATAAACATCTCAAGTACACGTAAATAGATTTTTACTACATTTACTGTCGAATTCAATCACGGAGGTTTCCAGTGGAAAGCTGTGAAATGACGAAAATACTGGTAATGTTTACAAGTACGGGTACTTCTGGAGGCGTTTTCACGGGACTGTGCTTTCAAATATTAAGAGTTCATGTTTACAGAGCTCAGAATTGGTGTCTAAAGCCTTTGAATCACGAGAATAGTTTTTATGTTTACAATTTAGGAGGATTGGCGTTGGCGTTTTTTTGTGTGAATCAGTTAAAATGGTGGCGGTTCCAGTAAACAGTTCTAAGAAAAATCTCTAATTGTGGTAAAACTGTTAAAATACACAATGAGAGTTCCCAGAAATGATTAAGAACGTGTAATAAACCCCTCAAGTACACGTAAATAGATTTTTACTACCTTTACTGTCGAATTCAATCACGGAGGTTTCGAGTGGAATGCTGTGAAATGACGAAATTCTGGTAATGTTTACAAGTCCGGGTACTTCGGGTGGCGTTTTCAAGGTACTGTGCTTTCAAATATTAAGAGTTCATGTTTACAGAGCTCAGATTTGGTGTCTAATGCCTTGGAATGACGAGAATAGTTTTTATGTTTACAATTTAGGAGGATTTGCTTTGTCGTTTCTTTGTGTTAATCAGTTAAAATGGTGGCGGTTCCAGTAAACACTTCTAAGCAAACTGTCTAATTGTGGTAAAACTGTTAAAATACACAATGATAGTTCCCAGAAATGATTAAGAACGTGTAATAAACATCTCAAGTACACGTAAATAGATTTTTACTACATTTACTGTCGAATTCAATCACGGAGGTTTCCAGTGGAAAGCTGTGAAATGACGAAAATACTGGTAATGTTTACAAGTACGGGTACTTCTGGAGTCGTTTTCACGGGACTGTGCTTTCAAATATTAAGAGTTCATGTTTACAGAGCTCAGAATTGGTGTCTAAAGCCTTTGAATCACGAGAATAGTTTTTATGTTTACAATTTAGGAGGATTGGCGTTGGCGTTTTTTTGTGTGAATCAGTTAAAATGGTGGCGGTTCCAGTAAACAGTTCTAAGCAAACTCTCTAATTGTGGTAAAACTGTTAAAATACACAATGAGAGTTCACAGAAATGATTAAGAACGTGTAATAAACACCTCAAGTACACGTAAATAGATTCTTACTACCTTTACTGTCGAATTCAATCACGGAGGTTTCCCGTGGAAAGCTGTGAAATGACGAAAATACTGGTAATGTTTACAAGTCCGGGTACTTCTGGTGGCGTTTTCACGGGACTGTGCTTTCAATTATTACGAGTTCTTGTTTACAGAGCTCAGAATTGGTGTCTAAAGCCTTGGAATGAGGAGAATATTGTTTATGCTTACAATTTAGGAGGATTGTCTTCGGCGCTTTTTTGTGCGTATCATTTAAAATGGTGACGGTTCCAGGAAATACTTCTAAGCAAACTGTCCAATTGTGGTAAAACTGTTAAAATACAAAATGAGAGTTCCCAGAAATGATTACGAACGTGTAATAAACCCCTCAAGTACACGTAAATAGATTTTTACTACATTTACTGTCGAATTCAATCACGGAGGTTTCGAGTGGAAAGCTGTGAAATGACGAAAATACTGGTAATGTTTACAAGTACGGGTACTTCTGGAGGTGTTTTCACGGGACTGTGCTTTCAAATATTAAGAGTTCATGTTTACAGAGCTCAGAATTGGTGTCTAAAGCCTTTGAATCACGAGAATAGTTTTTATGTTTACTATTTAGGAGGATTTGCTTTGTGGTTTCTTTCTGTTAATCAGTTAAAATGGTGGCGGTTCCAGTAAACACTTCTAAGCAAACTGTCTAATTGTGGTAAAACTGTTAAAATACACAATGAGAGTTCCCAGAAATGATTAAGAACGTGTAATAAACATCTCAAGTACACGTAAATAGATTTTTACTACATTTACTGTCGAATTCAATCACGGAGGTTTCCAGTGGAAAGCTGTGAAATGACGAAAATACTGGTAATGTTTACAAGTACGGGTACTTCTGGAGGCGTTTTCACGGGACTGTGCTTTCAAATATTAAGAGTTCATGTTTACAGAGCTCAGAATTGGTGTCTAAAGCCTTTGAATCACGAGAATAGTTTTTATGTTTACAATTTAGGAGGATTGGCGTTGGCGTTTTTTTGTGTGAATCAGTTAAAATGGTGGCGGTTCCCGTAAACAGTTCTAAGCAAACTCTCTAATTGTGGTAAAACTGTTAAAATACACAATGAGAGTTCACAGAAATGATTAAGAACGTGTAATAAACACCTCAAGTACACGTAAATAGATTTTACTACCTTTACTGTCGAATTCAATCACGGAGGTTTCCCGTGGAAAGCTGTGAAATGACGAAAATACTGGTAATGTTTACAAGTACGGGTACTTCTGGAGGCGTTTTCACGGGACTGTGCTTTCAAATATTAAGAGTTCATGTTTACAGAGCTCAGAATTGGTGTCTAAAGCCTTTGAATCACGAGAATAGTTTTTATGTTTACAATTTAGGAGGATTTGCCTTGTCGTTTCTTTGTGTTAATCAGTTAAAATGGTGGCGGTTCCAGTAAACACTTCTAAGCAAACTGTCTAATTGTGGTAAAACTGTTAAAATACACAATGAGAGTTCCCAGAAATGATTAAGAACGTGTAATAAACATCTCAAGTACACGTAAATAGATTTTTACTACATTTACTGTCGAATTCAATCACGGAGGTTTCCAGTGGAAAGCTGTGAAATGACGAAAATACTGGTAATGTTTACAAGTACGGGTACTTCTGGAGGCGTTTTCACGGGACTGTGCTTTCAAATATTAAGAGTTCATGTTTACAGAGCTCAGAATTGGTGTCTAAAGCCTTTGAATCACGAAAATAGTTTTTATGTTTACAATTTAGGAGGATTGGCTTTTGCGTTTTTTTTGTGTGAATCAGTTAAAATGGTGGCGGTTCCAGTAAACAGTTCTAAGAAAAATCTCTAATTGTGGTAAAACTGTTAAAATACACAATGAGAGTTCCCAGAAATGATTAAGAACGTGTAATAAACCCCTCAAGTACACGTAAATAGATTTTTACTACCTTTACTGTCGAATTCAATCACGGAGGTTTCGAGTGGAATGCTGTGAAATGACGAAATTCTGGTAATGTTTACAAGTCCGGGTACTTCGGGTGGCGTTTTCACGGGACTGTGCTTTCAAATATTAAGAGTTCATGTTTACAGAGCTCAGATTTGGTGTCTAAAGCCTTTGAATCACGAGAATAGTTTTTATGTTTACAATTTAGGAGGATTGGCGTTGGCGTTTTTTTGTGTGAATCAGTTAAAATGGTGGCGGTTCCAGTAAACAGTTCTAAGCAAACTCTCTAATTGTGGTAAAACTGTTAAAATACACAATGAGAGTTCACAGAAATGATTAAGAACGTGTAATAAACACCTCAAGTACACGTAAATAGATTCTTACTACCTTTACTGTCGAATTCAATCACGGAGGTTTCCCGTGTAAAGCTGTGAAATGACGAAAATACTGGTAATGTTTACAAGTCCGGGTACTTCTGGTGGCGTTTTCACGGGACTGTGCTTTCAATTATTACGAGTTCATGTTTACAGAGCTCAGAATTGGTGTCTAAAGCCTTGGAATGAGGAGAATATTGTTTATGCTTACAATTTAGGAGGATTGTCTTCGGCGCTTTTTTGTGCGTATCATTTAAAATGGTGACGGTTCCAGGAAATACTTCTAAGCAAACTGTCCAATTGTGGTAAAACTGTTAAAATACAAAATGAGAGTTCCCAGAAATGATTAAGAACGTGTAATAAACCCCTCAAGTACACGTAAATAGATTTTTACTACATTTACTGTCGAATTCAATCACGGAGGTTTCGAGTGGAAAGCTGTGAAATGACGAAAATACTGGTAATGTTTACAAGTACGGGTACTTCTGGAGGTGTTTTCACGGGACTGTGCTTTCAAATATTAAGAGTTCATGTTTACAGAGCTCAGAATTGGTGTCTAAAGCCTTTGAATCACGAGAATAGTTTTTATGTTTACTATTTAGGAGGATTTGCTTTGTCGTTTCTTTGTGTTAATCAGTTAAAATGGTGGCGGTTCCAGTAAACACTTCTAAGCAAACTGTCTAATTGTGGTAAAACTGTTAAAATACACAATGAGAGTTCCCAGAAATGATTAAGAACGTGTAATAAACATCTCAAGTACACGTAAATAGATTTTTACTACATTTACTGCCGAATTCAATCACGGAGGTTTCCAGTGGAAAGCTGTGAAATGACGAAAATACTGGTAATGTTTATAAGTACGGGTACTTCTGGAGGCGTTTTCACGGGACTGTGCTTTCAAATATTAAGAGTTCATGTTTACAGAGCTCAGAATTGGTGTCTAAAGCCTTTGAATCACGAGAATAGTTTTTATGTTTACAATTTAGGAGGATTGGCGTTGGCGTTTTTTTGTGTGAATCAGTTAAAATGGTGGCGGTTCCAGTAAACAGTTCTAAGCAAACTCTCTAATTGTGGTAAAACTGTTAAAATACACAATGAGAGTTCACAGAAATGATTAAGAACGTGTAATAAACACCTCAAGTACACGTAAATAGATTTTACTACCTTTACTGTTGAATTCAATCACGGAGGTTTCCCGTGGAAAGCTGTGAAATGACGAAAATACTGGTAATGTTTACAAGTACGGGTACTTCTGGAGGTGTTTTCACGGGACTGTGCTTTCAAATATTAAGAGTTCATGTTTACAGAGCTCAGAATTGGTGTCTAAAGCCTTTGAATCACGAGAATAGTTTTTATGTTTACAATTTAGGAGGATTTGCCTTGTCGTTTCTTTGTGTTAATCAGTTAAAATGGTGGCGGTTCCAGTAAACACTTCTAAGCAAACTGTCTAATTGTGGTAAAACTGTTAAAATACACAATGAGAGTTCCCAGAAATGATTAAGAACGTGTAATAAACATCTCAAGTACACGTAAATAGATTTTTACTACATTTACTGTCGAATTCAATCACGGAGGTTTCCAGTGGAAAGCTGTGAAATGACGAAAATACTGGTAATGTTTACAAGTACGGGTACTTCTGGAGGCGTTTTCACGGGACTGTGCTTTCAAATATTAAGAGTTCATGTTTACAGAGCTCAGAATTGGTGTCTAAAGCCTTTGAATCACGAAAATAGTTTTTATGTTTACAATTTAGGAGGATTGGCTTTGGCGTTTTTTTTGTGTGAATCAGTTAAAATGGTGGCGGTTCCAGTAAACAGTTCTAAGAAAAATCTCTAATTGTGGTAAAACTGTTAAAATACACAATGAGAGTTCCCAGAAATGATTAAGAACGTGTAATAAACCCCTCAAGTACACGTAAATAGATTTTTACTACCTTTACTGTCGAATTCAATCACGGAGGTTTCGAGTGGAATGCTGTGAAATGACGAAATTCTGGTAATGTTTACAAGTCCGGGTACTTCGGGTGGCGTTTTCACGGGACTGTGCTTTCAAATATTAAGAGTTCATGTTTACAGAGCTCAGATTTGGTGTCTAAAGCCTTGGAATGACGAGAATAGTTTTTATGTTTACAATTTAGGAGGATTTGCTTTGTTGTTTCTTTGTGTTAATCAGTTAAAATGGTGGCGGTTCCAGTAAACACTTCTAAGCAAACCGTCTAATTGTGGTAAAACTGTTAAAATACACAATGATAGTTCCCAGAAATGATTAAGAACGTGTAATAAACATCTCAAGTACACGTAAATAGATTTTTACTACATTTACTGTCGAATTCAATCACGGAGGTTTCCAGTGGAAAGCTGTGAAATGACGAAAATACTGGTAATGTTTACAAGTACGGGTACTTCTGGAGGCGTTTTCACGGGACTGTGCTTTCAAATATTAAGAGTTCATGTTTACAGAGCTCAGAATTGGTGTCTAAAGCCTTTGAATCACGAGAATAGTTTTTATGTTTACAATTTAGGAGGATTGGCGTTGGCGTTTTTTTGTGTGAATCAGTTAAAATGGTGGCGGTTCCAGTAAACAGTTCTAAGCAAACTCTCTAATTGTGGTAAAACTGTTAAAATACACAATCAGAGTTCACAGAAATGATTAAGAACGTTTAATAAACACCTCAAGTACACGTAAATAGATTCTTACTACATTTACTGTCGAATTCAATCACGGAGGTTTCGAGTGGAAAGCTGTGAAATGACGAAAATACGGGTAATGTTTACAAGTACGGGTACTTCTGGAGTCGTTTTCACGGGACTGTGCTTTCAAATATTAAGAGTTCATGTTTACAGAGCTCAGAATTGGTGTCTAAAGCCTTTGAATCACGAGAATAGTTTTTATGTTTACAATTTAGGAGGATTGGCGTTGGCGTTTTTTTGTGTGAATCAGTTAAAATGGTGGCGGTTCCAGTAAACAGTTCTAAGCAAACTCTCTAATTGTGGTAAAACTGTTAAAATACACAATCAGAGTTCACAGAAATGATTAAGAACGTGTAATAAACACCTCAAGTACACGTAAATAGATTCTTACTACCTTTACTGTCGAATTCAATCACGGAGGTTTCCCGTGGAAAGCTGTGAAATGACGAAAATACTGGTAATGTTTACAAGTCCGGGTACTTCTGGTGGCGTTTTCACGGGACTGTGCTTTCAATTATTACGAGTTCATGTTTACAGAGCTCAGAATTGGTGTCTAAAGCCTTGGAATGAGGAGAATATTGTTTATGCTTACAATTTAGGAGGATTGTCTTCGGCGCTTTTTTGTGCGTATCATTTAAAATGGTGACGGTTCCAGGAAATACTTCTAAGCAAACTGTCCAATTGTGGTAAAACTGTTAAAATACAAAATGAGAGTTCCCAGAAATGATTAAGAACGTGTAATAAACCCCTCAAGTACACGTAAATAGATTTTTACTACATTTACTGTCGAATTCAATCACGGAGGTTTCGAGTGGAAAGCTGTGAAATGACGAAAATACTGGTAATGTTTACAAGTACGGGTACTTCTGGAGGTGTTTTCACGGGACTGTGCTTTCAAATATTAAGAGTTCATGTTTACAGAGCTCAGAATTGGTGTCTAAAGCCTTTGAATCACGAGAATAGTTTTTATGTTTACTATTTAGGAGGATTTGCTTTGTCGTTTCTTTGTGTTAATCAGTTAAAATGGTGGCGGTTCCAGTAAACACTTCTAAGCAAACTGTCTAATTGTGGTAAAACTGTTAAAATACACAATGAGAGTGTCCAGAAATGATTAAGAACGTGTAATAAACATCTCAAGTACACGTAAATAGATTTTTACTACATTTACTGTCGAATTCAATCACGGAGGTTTCCAGTGGAAAGCTGTGAAATGACGAAAATACTGGTAATGTTTACAAGTACGGGTACTTCTGGAGGCGTTTTCACGGGACTGTGCTTTCAAATATTAAGAGTTCATGTTTACAGAGCTCAGAATTGGTGTCTAAAGCCTTTGAATCACGAGAATAGTTTTTATGTTTACAATTTAGGAGGATTGGCGTTGGCGTTTTTTTGTGTGAATCAGTTAAAATGGTGGCGGTTCCAGTAAACAGTTCTAAGCAAACTCTCTAATTGTGGTAAAACTGTTAAAATACACAATGAGAGTTCACAGAAATGATTAAGAACGTGTAATAAACACCTCAAGTACACGTAAATAGATTTTACTACCTTTACTGTCGAATTCAATCACGGAGGTTTCCCGTGGAAAGCTGTGAAATGACGAAAATACTGGTAATGTTTACAAGTACGGGTACTTCTGGAGGCGTTTTCACGGGACTGTGCTTTCAAATATTAAGAGTTCATGTTTACAGAGCTCAGAATTGGTGTCTAAAGCCTTTGAATCACGAGAATAGTTTTTATGTTTACAATTTAGGAGGATTTGCCTTGTCGTTTCTTTGTGTTAATCAGTTAAAATGGTGGCGGTTCCAGTAAACACTTCTAAGCAAACTGTCTAATTGTGGTAAAACTGTTAAAATACACAATGAGAGTTCCCAGAAATGATTAAGAACGTGTAATAAACATCTCAAGTACACGTAAATAGATTTTTACTACATTTACTGTCGAATTCAATCACGGAGGTTTCCAGTGGAAAGCTGTGAAATGATGAAAATACTGGTAATGTTTACAAGTACGGGTACTTCTGGAGGCGTTTTCACGGGACTGTGCTTTCAAATATTAAGAGTTCATGTTTACAGAGCTCAGAATTGGTGTCTAAAGCCTTTGAATCACGAAAATAGTTTTTATGTTTACAATTTAGGAGGATTGGCTTTGGCGTTTTTTTTGTGTGAATCAGTTAAAATGGTGGCAGTTCCAGTAAACAGTTCTAAGAAAAATCTCTAATTGTGGTAAAACTGTTAAAATACACAATGAGAGTTCCCAGAAATGATTAAGAACGTGTAATAAACCCCTCAAGTACACGTAAATAGATTTTTACTACCTTTACTGTCGAATTCAATCACGGAGGTTTCGAGTGGAATGCTGTGAAATGACGAAATTCTGGTAATGTTTACAAGTCCGGGTACTTCGGGTGGCGTTTTCACGGGACTGTGCTTTCAAATATTAAGAGTTCATGTTTACAGAGCTCAGATTTGGTGTCTAAAGCCTTGGAATGACGAGAATAGTTTTTATGTTTACAATTTAGGAGGATTTGCTTTGTCGTTTCTTTGTGTTAATCAGTTAAAATGGTGGCGGTTCCAGTAAACACTTCTAAGCAAACTGTCTAATTGTGGTAAAACTGTTAAAATACACAATGATAGTTCCCAGAAATGATTAAGAACGTGTAATAAACATCTCAAGTACACGTAAATAGATTTTTACTACATTTACTGTCGAATTCAATCACGGAGGTTTCCAGTGGAAAGCTGTGAAATGACGAAAATACTGGTAATGTTTACAAGTACGGGTACTTCTGGAGGCGTTTTCACGGGACTGTGCTTTCAAATATTAAGAGTTCATGTTTACAGAGCTCAGAATTGGTGTCTAAAGCCTTTGAATCACGAGAATAGTTTTTATGTTTACAATTTAGGAGGATTGGCGTTGGCGTTTTTTTGTGTGAATCAGTTAAAATGGTGGCGGTTCCAGTAAACAGTTCTAAGCAAACTGTCCAATTGTGGTAAAACTGTTAAAATACACAATCAGAGTTCACAGAAATGATTAAGAACGTGTAATAAACACCTCTAGTACACGTAAATAGATTCTTACTACCTTTACTGTCGAATTCAATCACGGAGGTTTCCCGTGGAAAGCTGTGAAATGACGAAAATACTGGTAATGTTTACAAGTCCGGGTACTTCTGGTGGCGTTTTCACGGGACTGTGCTTTCAATTATTACGAGTTCATGTTTACAGAGCTCAGAATTGGTGTCTAAAGCCTTGGAATGAGGAGAATATTGTTTATGCTTACAATTTAGGAGGATTGGCTTCGGCGCTTTTTTGTGCGTATCATTTAAAATGGTGACGGTTCCAGGAAATACTTCTAAGCAAACTGTCCAATTGTGGTAAAACTGTTAAAATACACAATGAGAGTTCCCAGAAATGATTAAGAACGTGTAATAAACCCCTCAAGTACACGTAAATAGATTTTTACTACCTTTACTGTCGAATTCAATCACGGAGGTTTCGAGTGGAATGCTGTGAAATGACGAAATTCTGGTAATGTTTACAAGTCCGGGTACTTCGGGTGGCGTTTTCACGGGACTGTGCTTTCAAATATTAAGAGTTCATGTTTACAGAGCTCAGATTTGGTGTCTAAAGCCTTGGAATGACGAGAATAGTTTTTATGTTTACAATTTAGGAGGATTTGCTTTGTCGTTTCTTTGTGTTAATCAGTTAAAATGGTGGCGGTTCCAGTAAACACTTCTAAGCAAACTGTCTAATTGTGGTAAAACTGTTAAAATACACAATGATAGTTCCCAGAAATGATTAAGAACGTGTAATAAACATCTCAAGTACACGTAAATAGATTTTTACTACATTTACTGTCGAATTCAATCACGGAGGTTTCCAGTGGAAAGCTGTGAAATGACGAAAATACTGGTAATGTTTACAAGTACGGGTACTTCTGGAGGCGTTTTCACGGGACTGTGCTTTCAAATATTAAGAGTTCATGTTTACAGAGCTCAGAATTGGTGTCTAAAGCCTTTGAATCACGAGAATAGTTTTTATGTTTACAATTTAGGAGGATTGGCGTTGGCGTTTTTTTGTGTGAATCAGTTAAAATGGTGGCGGTTCCAGTAAACAGTTCTAAGCAAACTCTCTAATTGTGGTAAAACTGTTAAAATACACAATCAGAGTTCACAGAAATGATTAAGAACGTGTAATAAACACCTCTAGTACACGTAAATAGATTCTTACTACCTTTACTGTCGAATTCAATCACGGAGGTTTCCCGTGGAAAGCTGTGAAATGACGAAAATACTGGTAATGTTTACAAGTCCGGGTACTTCTGGTGGCGTTTTCACGGGACTGTGCTTTCAATTATTACGAGTTCATGTTTACAGAGCTCAGAATTGGTGTCTAAAGCCTTGGAATGAGGAGAATATTGTTTATGCTTACAATTTAGGAGGATTGGCTTCGGCGCTTTTTTGTGCGTATCATTTAAAATGGTGACGGTTCCAGGAAATACTTCTAAGCAAACTGTCCAATTGTGGTAAAACTGTTAAAATACACAATGAGAGTTCCCAGAAATGATTAAGAACGTGTAATAAACCCCTCAAGTACACGTAAATAGATTTTTACTACATTTACTGTCGAATTCAATCACGGAGGTTTCGAGTGGAAAGCTGTGAAATGACGAAAATACTGGTAATGTTTACAAGTACGGGTACTTCTGGAGGTGTTTTCACGGGACTGTGCTTTCAAATATTAAGAGTTCATGTTTACAGAGCTCAGAATTGGTGTCTAAAGCCTTTGAATCACGAGAATAGTTTTTATGTTTACTATTTAGGAGGATTTGCTTTGTCGTTTCTTTGTGTTAATCAGTTAAAATGGTGGCGGTTCTAGTAAACACTTCTAAGCAAACTGTCTAATTGTGGTAAAACTGTTAAAATACACAATGAGAGTTCCCAGAAATGATTAAGAACGTGTAATAAACATCTCAAGTACACGTAAATAGATTTTTACTACATTTACTGTCGAATTCAATCACGGAGGTTTCCAGTGGAAAGCTGTGAAATGACGAAAATACTGGTAATGTTTACAAGTACGGGTACTTCTGGAGGCGTTTTCACGGGACTGTGCTTTCAAATATTAAGAGTTCATGTTTACAGAGCTCAGAATTGGTGTCTAAAGCCTTTGAATCACGAGAATAGTTTTTATGTTTACAATTTAGGAGGATTGGCGTTGGCGTTTTTTTGTGTGAATCAGTTAAAATGGTGGCGGTTCCAGTAAACAGTTCTAAGCAAACTGTCTAATTGTGGTAAAACTGTTAAAATACACAATGAGAGTTCACAGAAATGATTAAGAACGTGTAATAAACACCTCAAGTACACGTAAATAGATTCTTACTACCTTTACTGTCGAATTCAATCACGGAGGTTTCCCGTGGAAAGCTGTGAAATGACGAAAATACTGGTAATGTTTACAAGTCCGGGTACTTCTGGTGGCGTTTTCACGGGACTGTGCTTTCAATTATTACGAGTTCATGTTTACAGAGCTCAGAATTGGTGTCTAAAGCCTTGGAATGAGGAGAATATTGTTTATGCTTACAATTTAGGAGGATTGGCTTCGGCGCTTTTTTGTGCGTATCATTTAAAATGGTGACGGTACCAGGAAATACTTCTAAGCAAACTGTCCAATTGTGGTAAAACTGTTAAAATACAAAATGAGAGTTCCCAGAAATGATTAAGAACGTGTAATAAACCCCTCAAGTACACGTAAATAGATTTTTACTACATTTACTGTCGAATTCAATCACGGAGGTTTCGAGTGGAAAGCTGTGAAATGACGAAAATACTGGTAATGTTTACAAGTACGGGTACTTCTGGAGGCGTTTTCACGGGACTGTGCTTTCAAATATTAAGAGTTCATGTTTACAGAGCTCAGAATTGGTGTCTAAAGCCTTTGAATCACGAGAATAGTTTTTATGTTTACAATTTAGGAGGATTGGCGTTGGCGTTTTTTTGTGTGAATCAGTTAAAATGGTGGCGGTTCCAGTAAACAGTTCTAAGAAAAATCTCTAATTGTGGTAAAACTGTTAAAATACACAATGAGAGTTCCCAGAAATGATTAAGAACGTGTAATAAACCCCTCAAGTACACGTAAATAGATTTTTACTACCTTTACTGTCGAATTCAATCACGGAGGTTTCGAGTGGAATGCTGTGAAATGACGAAATTCTGGTAATGTTTACAAGTCCGGGTACTTCGGGTGGCGTTTTCACGGGACTGTGCTTTCAAATATTAAGAGTTCATGTTTACAGAGCTCAGATTTGGTGTCTAAAGCCTTGGAATGACGAGAATAGTTTTTATGTTTACAATTTAGGAGGATTTGCTTTGTCGTTTCTTTGTGTTAATCAGTTAAAATGGTGGCGGTTCCAGTAAACACTTCTAAGCAAACTGTCTAATTGTGGTAAAACTGTTAAAATACACAATGATAGTTCCCAGAAATGATTAAGAACGTGTAATAAACATCTCAAGTACACGTAAATAGATTTTTACTACATTTACTGTCGAATTCAATCACGGAGGTTTCCAGTGGAAAGCTGTGAAATGACGAAAATACTGGTAATGTTTACAAGTACGGGTACTTCTGGAGGCGTTTTCACGGGACTGTGCTTTCAAATATTAAGAGTTCATGTTTACAGAGCTCAGAATTGGTGTCTAAAGCCTTTGAATCACGAGAATAGTTTTTATGTTTACAATTTAGGAGGATTGGCGTTGGCGTTTTTTTGTGTGAATCAGTTAAAATGGTGGCGGTTCCAGTAAACAGTTCTAAGCAAACTCTCTAATTGTGGTAAAACTGTTAAAATACACAATCAGAGTTCACAGAAATTATTAAGAACGTGTAATAAACACCTCTAGTACACGTAAATAGATTCTTACTACCTTTACTGTCGAATTCAATCACGGAGGTTTCCCATGGAAAGCTGTGAAATGACGAAAATACTGGTAATGTTTACAAGTCCGGGTACTTCTGGTGGCGTTTTCACGGGACTGTGCTTTCAATTATTACGAGTTCATGTTTACAGAGCTCAGAATTGGTGTCTAAAGCCTTGGAATGAGGAGAATATTGTTTATGCTTACAATTTAGGAGGATTGGCTTCGGCGCTTTTTTGTGCGTATCATTTAAAATGGTGACGGTTCCAGGAAATACTTCTAAGCAAACTGTCCAATTGTGGTAAAACTGTTAAAATACACAATGAGAGTTCCCAGAAATGATTAAGAACGTGTAATAAACCCCTCAAGTACACGTAAATAGATTTTTACTACATTTACTGTCGAATTCAATCACGGAGGTTTCGAGTGGAAAGCTGTGAAATGACGAAAATACTGGTAATGTTTACAAGTACGGGTACTTCTGGAGGTGTTTTCACGGGACTGTGCTTTCAAATATTAAGAGTTCATGTTTACAGAGCTCAGAATTGGTGTCTAAAGCCTTTGAATCACGAGAATAGTTTTTATGTTTACTATTTAGGAGGATTTGCTTTGTCGTTTCTTTGTGTTAATCAGTTAAAATGGTGGCGGTTCTAGTAAACACTTCTAAGCAAACTGTCTAATTGTGGTAAAACTGTTAAAATACACAATGAGAGTTCCCAGAAATGATTAAGAACGTGTAATAAACATCTCAAGTACACGTAAATAGATTTTTACTACATTTACTGTCGAATTCAATCACGGAGGTTTCCAGTGGAAAGCTGTGAAATGACGAAAATACTGGTAATGTTTACAAGTACGGGTACTTCTGGAGGCGTTTTCACGGGACTGTGCTTTCAAATATTAAGAGTTCATGTTTACAGAGCTCAGAATTGGTGTCTAAAGCCTTTGAATCACGAGAATAGTTTTTATGTTTACAATTTAGGAGGATTGGCGTTGGCGTTTTTTTGTGTGAATCAGTTAAAATGGTGGCGGTTCCAGTAAACAGTTCTAAGCAAACTGTCTAATTGTGGTAAAACTGTTAAAATACACAATGAGAGTTCACAGAAATGATTAAGAACGTGTAATAAACACCTCAAGTACACGTAAATAGATTCTTACTACCTTTACTGTCGAATTCAATCACGGAGGTTTCCCGTGGAAAGCTGTGAAATGACGAAAATACTGGTAATGTTTACAAGTCCGGGTACTTCTGGTGGCGTTTTCACGGGACTGTGCTTTCAATTATTACGAGTTCATGTTTACAGAGCTCAGAATTGGTGTCTAAAGCCTTGGAATGAGGAGAATATTGTTTATGCTTACAGTTTAGGAGGATTGGCTTTGGCGCTTTTTTGTGCGTATCATTTAAAATGGTGACGGTACCAGGAAATACTTCTAAGCAAACTGTCCAATTGTGGTAAAACTGTTAAAATACAAAATGAGAGTTCCCAGAAATGATTAAGAACGTGTAATAAACCCCTCAAGTACACGTAAATAGATTTTTACTACATTTACTGTCGAATTCAATCACGGAGGTTTCGAGTGGAAAGCTGTGAAATGACGAAAATACTGGTAATGTTTACAAGTACGGGTACTTCTGGAGGTGTTTTCACGGGACTGTGCTTTCAAATATTAAGAGTTCATGTTTACAGAGCTCAGAATTGGTGTCTAAAGCCTTTGAATCACGAGAATAGATTTTATGTTTACTATTTAGGAGGATTTGCTTTGTCGTTTCTTTGTGTTAATCAGTTAAAATGGTGGCGGTTCCAGTAAACACTTCTAAGCAAACTGTCTAATTGTGGTAAAACTGTTAAAATACACAATGAGAGTTCCCAGAAATGATTAAGAACGTGTAATAAACATCTCAAGTACACGTAAATAGATTTTTACTACATTTACTGTCGAATTCAATCACGGAGGTTTCCAGTGGAAAGCTGTGAAATGACGAAAATACTGGTAATGTTTACAAGTACGGGTACTTCTGGAGGCGTTTTCACGGGACTGTGCTTTCAAATATTAAGAGTTCATGTTTACAGAGCTCAGAATTGGTGTCTAAAGCCTTTGAATCACGAAAATAGTTTTTATGTTTACAATTTAGGAGGATTGGCTTTGGCGTTTTTTTTGTGTGAATCAGTTAAAATGGTGGCGGTTCCAGTAAACAGTTCTCAGAAAAATCTCTAATTGTGGTAAAACTGTTAAAATACACAATGAGAGTTCCCAGAAATGATTAAGAACGTGTAATAAACCCCTCAAGTACACGTAAATAGATTTTTACTACCTTTACTGTCGAATTCAATCACGGAGGTTTCGAGTGGAATGCTGTGAAATGACGAAATTCTGGTAATGTTAACAAGTCCGGGTACTTCAGGTGGCGTTTTCACGGGACTGTGCTTTCAAATATTAAGAGTTCATGTTTACAGAGCTCAGATTTGGTGTCTAAAGCCTTGGAATGACGAGAATAGTTTTTATGTTTACAATTTAGGAGGATTTGCTTTGTCGTTTCTTTGTGTTAATCAGTTAAAATGGTGGCGGTTCCAGTAAACACTTCTAAGCAAACTGTCTAATTGTGGTAAAACTGTTAAAATACACAATGATAGTTCCCAGAAATGAGTAAGAACGTGTAATAAACACCTCAAGTACACGTAAATAGATTCTTACTACCTTTACTGTCGAATTCAATCACGGAGGTTTCGAGTGGAAAGCTGTGAAATGACGAAAATACGGGTAATGTTTACAAGTACGGGTACTTCTGGAGGCGTTTTCACGGGACTGTGCTTTCAAATATTAAGAGTTCATGTTTACAGAGCTCAGAATTGGTGTCTAAAGCCTTTGAATCACGAGAATAGTTTTTATGTTTACAATTTAGGAGGATTGGCGTTGGCGTTTTTTTGTGTGAATCAGTTAAAATGGTGGCGGTTCCAGTAAACAGTTCTAAGCAAACTCTCTAATTGTGGTAAAACTGTTAAAATACACAATCAGAGTTCACAGAAATGATTAAGAACGTGTAATAAACACCTCAAGTACACGTAAATAGATTCTTACTACATTTACTCTTGAATTCAATCACGGAAGTTTCCAGTCGAAAGCTGTGAAATGACGAAAATACTGGTAATGTTTACAAGTACGGGTACTTCTGGTGGCATTTTCACGGGACTGTGCTTTCAATTATTACGAGTTCATGTTTACAGAGCTCAGAATTGGTGTCTAAAGCCTTGGAATGAGGAGAATATTGTTTATGTTTACAATTTAGGAGGATTGGCTTCGGCGCTTTTTTGTGAGTATCATTTAAAATGGTGACGGTTCCAGGAAATACTTCTAAGCAAACTGTCCAATTGTGGTAAAACTGTTAAAATACACAATGAGAGTTCCCAGAAATGATTAAGAACGTGTAATAAACCCCTCAAGTACACGTAAATAGATTCTTACTACATTTACTGTCGAATTCAATCACGGAGGTTTCGAGTGGAATGCTGTGAAATGATGAAAATACTGGTAATGTTTACAAGTCCGGGTACTTCGGGTGGCGTTTTCACGGGACTGTGCTTTCAATTATTATGAGTTCATGTTTACAGAGCTCAGAATTGGTGTCTAAAGCCTTTAAATCACGAGAATAGTTTTTATGTTTACAATTTAGGAGGATTGGCTTTGGCGTTTTTTTGTGTGAATCAGTTAAAATGGTGGCGGTTCCAGTAAACAGTTCTAAGCAAACTCTCTAATTGTGGTAAAACTGTTAAAATACACAATGAGAGTTCACAGAAATGATTAAGAACGTGTAATAAACACCTCAAGTACACGTAAATAGATTCTTACTACCTTTACTGTCGAATTCAATCACGGAGGTTTCCCGTGGAAAGCTGTGAAATGACGAAAATACTGGTAATGTTTACAAGTCCGGGTACTTCTGGTGGCGTTTTCACGGGACTGGGCTTTCAATTATTAAGAGTTCATGTTTACAGAGCTCAGATTTGGTGTCTAAAGCCTTGGAATGACGAGAATAGTTTTTATGTTTACAATTTAGGAGGATTTGCTTTGTCGTTTCTTTGTGTTAATCAGTTAAAATGGTGGCGGTTCCAGTAAACACTTCTAAGCAAACTGTCTAATTGTGGTAAAACTGTTAAAATACACAATGATAGTTCCCAGAAATGATTAAGAACGTGTAATAAACATCTCAAGTACACGTAAATAGATTTTTACTTCATTTACTGTCGAATTCAATCACGGAGGTTTCCAGTGGAAAGCTGTGAAATGACGAAAATACTGGTAATGTTTACAAGTACGGGTACTTCTGGAGGCGTTTTCACGGGACTGTGCTTTCAAATATTAAGAGTTCATGTTTACAGAGCTCAGAATTGGTGTCTAAAGCCTTTGAATCACGAAAATAGTTTTTATGTTTACAATTTAGGAGGATTGGCTTTGGCGTTTTTTTTGTGTGAATCAGTTAAAATGGTGGCGGTTCCAATAAACAGTTCTAAGCAAACTGTCTAATTGTGGTAAAACTGTTAAAATACACAATGAGAGTTCCCAGAAATGATTAAGAACGTGTAATAAACCCCTCAAGTACACGTAAATAGATTTTTACTACCTTTACTGTCGAATTCAATCACGGAGGTTTCGAGTGGAATGCTGTGAAATGACGAAATTCTGGTAATGTTTACAAGTCCGGGTACTTCGGGTGGCGTTTTCACGGCACTGTGCTTTCAATTATTACGAGTTCATGTTTACAGAGCTCAGAATTGGTGTCTAAAGCCTTGGAATGACGAGAATAGTTTTTATGTTTACAATTTAGGAGGATTGGCTTTGGCTTTTTTTTGTGTGAATCATTTAAAATGGTGGCGGTTCCAGTAAATACTTCTAAGCAAACTGTCTAATTGTGGTAAAACTGTTAAAATACACAATGAGAGTTCCCAGAAATGATTAAGAACGTTTAATAAACACCTCAAGTAAACGTAAATAGATTCTTACTACATTTACTGTCGAATTCAATCACGGAGGTTTCGAGTGGAAAGCTCTGAAATGACGAAAATACGGGTAATGTTTACAAGTACGGGTACTTCTGGAGGCGTTTTCACGGGACTGTGCTTTCAAATATTAAGAGTTCATGTTTACAGAGCTCAGAATTGGTGTCTAAAGCCTTTGAATCACGAAAATAGTTTTTATGTTTACAATTTAGGAGGATTGGCTTTGGCGTTTTTTTTGTGTGAATCAGTTAAAATGGTGGCGGTTCCAGTAAACAGTTCTAAGAAAAATCTCTAATTGTGGTAAAACTGTTAAAATACACAATGAGAGTTCCCAGAAATGATTAAGAACGTGTAATAAACCCCTCAAGTACACGTAAATAGATTTTTACTACATTTACTGTCGAATTCAATCACGGAGGTTTCGAGTGGAAAGCTGTGAAATGACGAAAATACTGGTAATGTTTACAAGTACGGGTACTTCTGGAGGTGTTTTCACGGGACTGTGCTTTCAAATATTAAGAGTTCATGTTTACAGAGCTCAGAATTGGTGTCTAAAGCCTTTGAATCACGAGAATAGTTTTTATGTTTACTATTTAGGAGGATTTGCTTTGTCGTTTGTGTTAATCAGTTAAAATGGTGGCGGTTCCAGTAAACCCTTCTAAGCAAACTGTCTAATTGTGGTAAAACTGTTAAAATACACAATGAGAGTTCCCAGAAATGATTAAGAACGTGTAATAAACATCTCAAGTACACGTAAATAGATTTTTACTACATTTACTGTCGAATTCAATCACGGAGGTTTCCAGTGGAAAGCTGTGAAATGACGAAAATACTGGTAATGTTTACAAGTACGGGTACTTCTGGAGGCGTTTTCACGGGACTGTGCTTTCAAATATTAAGAGTTCATGTTTACAGAGCTCAGAATTGGTGTCTAAAGCCTTTGAATCACGAAAATAGTTTTTATGTTTACAATTTAGGAGGATTGGCTTTGGCGTTTTTTTTGTGTGAATCAGTTAAAATGGTGGCGGTTCCAGTAAACAGTTCTAAGAAAAATCTCTAATTGTGGTAAAACTGTTAAAATACACAATGAGAGTTCACAGAAATGATTAAGAACGTGTAATAAACCCCTCAAGTACACGTAAATAGATTTTTACTACCTTTACTGTCGAATTCAATCACGGAGGTTTCGAGTGGAATGCTGTGAAATGACGAAATTCTGGTAATGTTTACAAGTCCGGGTACTTCGGGTGGCGTTTTCACGGGACTGTGCTTTCAAATATTAAGAGTTCATGTTTACAGAGCTCAGATTTGGTGTCTAAAGCCTTGGAATGACGAGAATAGTTTTTATGTTTACAATTTAGGAGGATTTGCTTTGTCGTTTCTTTGTGTTAATCAGTTAAAATGGTGGCGGTTCCAGTAAACACTTCTAAGCAAACTGTCTAATTGTGGTAAAACTGTTAAAATACACAATGATAGTTCCCAGAAATGATTAAGAACGTGTAATAAACATCTCAAGTACACGTAAATAGATTTTTACTACATTTACTGTCGAATTCAATCACGGAGGTTTCCAGTGGAAAGCTGTGAAATGACGAAAATACTGGTAATGTTTACAAGTACGGGTACTTCTGGAGGCGTTTTCACGGGACTGTCCTTTCAAATATTAAGAGTTCATGTTTACAGAGCTCAGAATTGGTGTCTAAAGCCTTTGAATCACGAAAATAGTTTTTATGTTTACAATTTAGGAGGATTGGCTTTGGCGTTTTTTTTGTGTGAATCAGTTAAAATGGTGGCGGTTCCAGTAAACAGTTCTAAGAAAAATCTCTAATTGTGGTAAAACTGTTAAAATACACAATGAGAGTTCCCAGAAATGATTAAGAACGTGTAATAAACCCCTCAAGTACACGTAAATAGATTTTTACTACCTTTACTGTCGAATTCAATCACGGAGGTTTCGAGTGGAATGCTGTGAAATGACGAAATTCTGGTAATGTTAACAAGTCCGGGTACTTCAGGTGGCGTTTTCACGGGACTGTGCTTTCAAATATTAAGAGTTCATGTTTACAGAGCTCAGATTTGGTGTCTAAAGCCTTGGAATGACGAGAATAGTTTTTATGTTTACAATTTAGGAGGATTTGCTTTGTCGTTTCTTTGTGTTAATCAGTTAAAATGGTGGCGGTTCCAGTAAACACTTCTAAGCAAACTGTCTAATTGTGGTAAAACTGTTAAAATACACAATGATAGTTCCCAGAAATGATTAAGAACGTGTAATAAACACCTCAAGTACACGTAAATAGATTCTTACTACCTTTACTGTCGAATTCAATCACGGAGGTTTCGAGTGGAAAGCTGTGAAATGACGAAAATACGGGTAATGTTTACAAGTACGGGTACTTCTGGAGGCGTTTTCACGGGACTGTGCTTTCAAATATTAAGAGTTCATGTTTACAGAGCTCAGAATTGGTGTCTAAAGCCTTTGAATCACGAGAATAGTTTTTATGTTTACAATTTAGGAGGATTGGCGTTGGCGTTTTTTTGTGTGAATCAGTTAAAATGGTGGCGGTTCCAGTAAACAGTTCTAAGCAAACTCTCTAATTGTTTTAAAACTGTTAAAATACACAATCAGAGTTCACAGAAATGATTAAGAACGTGTAATAAACACCTCAAGTACACGTAAATAGATTCTTACTACATTTACTCTTGAATTCAATCACGGAAGTTTCCAGTCGAAAGCTGTGAAATGACGAAAATACTGGTAATGTTTACAAGTACGGGTACTTCTGGTGGCATTTTCACGGGACTGTGCTTTCAATTATTACGAGTTCATGTTTACAGAGCTCAGAATTGGTGTCTAAAGCCTTGGAATGAGGAGAATATTGTTTATGTTTACAATTTAGGAGGATTGGCTTCGGCGCTTTTTTGTGCGTATCATTTAAAATGGTGACGGTTCCAGGAAATACTTCTAAGCAAACTGTCCAATTGTGGTAAAACTGTTAAAATACACAATGAGAGTTCCCAGAAATGATTAAGAACGTGTAATAAACCCCTCAAGTACACGTAAATAGATTCTTACTACATTTACTGTCGAATTCAATCACGGAGGTTTCGAGTGGAATGCTGTGAAATGATGAAAATACTGGTAATGTTTACAAGTCCGGGTACTTCGGGTGGCGTTTTCACGGGACTGTGCTTTCAATTATTATGAGTTCATGTTTACAGAGGTCAGAATTGGTGTCTAAAGCCTTGGAATGACGAGAATAGTTTATATGTTTACAATTTAGGAGGATTGGCTTTGGCGTTTTTTTTGTGTGAATCAGTTAAAATGGTGGCGGTTCCAGTAAATACTTCTAAGCAAACTGTCTAATTGTGGTAAAACTGTTAAAATACACAATGAGAGTTCCCAGAAATGATTAAGAACGTTTAATAAACACCTCAAGTACACGTAAATAGATTCTTACTACATTTACTGTCGAATTCAATCACGGAGGTTTCGAGTGGAAAGCTGTGAAATGACGAAAATACGGGTAATGTTTACAAGTACGGGTACTTCTGGAGGCGTTTTCACGGTACTGTGCTTTCAAATATTAAGAGTTCATGTTTACAGAGCTCAGAATTGGTGTCTAAAGCCTTTGAATCACGAGAATAGTTTTTATGTTTACAATTTAGGA